>NC_062970.1:6735498-6762480 GCF_023119035.1 Salvia hispanica | reverse complement strand
AGTATAAAGGTAAGTTAACGTAGTTTCTCAATCAGAATCAAGAATCTCCCTTTGTTTCTGGTCCAAAAGAGCCAGACCATCAATCCTAAAGTTTTTGAAATTTGTTCATTTTTAGTGGACAAAAGTTACTATATTTCAATCACCCCATTCACACACTTGTGTGAAAAGACCTCCTATTTTCCCCCAAAAAACTTTTACATAGCTAACAAGATTCTCGAAAATTTTATGCAATTTCTTGGTTCAATGTTTCTATCAATGTACTCCCTATACAAATGTAAGAAAGAATATATTTATAATTACGTTAGGAAAAAATTAACCAAAATTCAATTGTCATAACCTATTGGGATACATAAAATCCTAGAATTATGTGTATGGATGGACATAAATTGTAAATGATAGAACATGTTAACACGCGACAATATAGGGAGTATGATTTAATGTTAGGATGATTTTTTATAATAGATTTGAGGATATCTATATAGGGGTGCGTTAAAATGACAACACTCTTAAAATGACACTGTGACACCACGCTAAACAGCAATATTATAAACACTAGACTGCAATATCCAATACACTAGACTGCAATCTATAGATTGCAGTCCAGCATATATTGATATTGCAAAGTGCGGAAAAAATTGCGCTAGCGTATTGGATATTGCAGTCCGCGAAAATTTACCCTTGAGCAATTTTTATGATTGCCACATGGCAGCTGATTATTCGTCCATGTGTACAAATGATTGGCTAGGATTGGTGGTATGGTGTTACCTTAAGAGGTGTTGTCATTTTAACACAAACCTATCTATATATCGTGATCATACATTTGTTTCACGTGTACTACTAACTAATTAGTCGTCTTGTTTATTTCACTGCCTCCATATTAAGGGGAATTTATTGCCTCCATATTAAGGGGAATTTATTGTGTAAATATATTTACTTACTTGAAGTGTGATCTTGATTATTAGTGTTACATACATACACACTACTATAGCATCATATGTCAATATTTTCTAAATATTAATGCAACTCAGACTTTGATTCCTTCAATTAATATTGTTTGATTCCTCTAGTCCATGATCTCTTGAAAGCAATACTATGATAAATTGTTTTCTTGCAAGATTTTGTGATGGCAGCCAGCTAAGATAAATGTGGATATCGTTTCGGGACAAAATCCCTTTAATTTGTTAAGGTACCACTTTGAAATACAACTACTATTAGTTATTTTCCATTACTCTTCTTTTTATATATACATGATATCATAAATTATTTTTTTTTGTGGGGATGAGGATTTCTAGAATTTGCAAAATATTCTCCCATATAGGGTGGGGTTGTGCATGGAGAGAATCGCATAAAGTCAGGATTCTACTCAATCCGAACGCATTCTTTATTTGAACAAATACAATGCCTTAAAAAAATTCTATAATTAATAGTACTATACTAAATTTCAAAATTGATCTATTACATTTGCATAAAACACTTCTTGATCATACACATTAAGCATTGTGTTATATTTTGGTCCTAAATAATATATTTAGTTCCATATTTAATGATTTTGTTAAAAATTAATTGTCAACCACATTTTGACCTAATTGATAAGTTAAATACATGCAAAAACATACTTACTCCGTTCCTGAAAAGTACTCCTGAACTATTTCTTTTTTAATTCGTCCCTAAAAAATATGAACTTTCTAATTTTGGAAACTCATTTCTCTCTAATGAGGTGGGATTCATTCTCCACTAACAATATTTTAAAAACTTTTTCTTTCTATCTCTCTCTTGTTTTTTTCCAATTATGCATTAAAATTCGTGCTGAACCAAATGTTTATACTCTTTGAGGACGGAGGGAGTATTATCTAGGACCAAAAGCCAATACACTTAAAATTTGTAGTACTACCAAATAGATTTTTGTACAATTATACATGACTTAATTTTGGACTTTAAAACATGGTTGACAATTACTCCCTCCGTCCCCGATTAATTGTCACTCTTTGATCGGACACGGGTTTAAGAAATGTAAAGAAAACTTGGTTGAAAAAGTTAGTGGAATGTGAGATCTACTTTTTTATATTGGTTTTATAATAAAATGTAAGTGAAGTTAGTTAGTGGAATGTGGGACCTACTTATCATTTTTGGTAAAAATGAAGTGTGACAATTATTAAGGTACGGACCGAAATGGAAAAGAGTGACAATTAATCGGGGACGGAGGGAGTAATTTTTAACAAAATTTATGGATCAAAACATACTCCTATTTTAGGATCAAAAGCTGACACATATATGATCAAAGAATTTTTTTTATCAAATGTACGTAATCAATTTAACTTTAATCTTAAGACTATCATGGTAGATATGAGGCCCTTTAGAATCATAACTATATGTACATGTTGCATACATATACAGATAAGAATGTATTAAAAAATTAATACATCCTTAGGTGTTTACAGAAACTAAGTTACCATAAAAATTTAAAATTCTACTACTATTGAGTAATTTTTATCCGCTGCTAAATTCCATATTTCGCAAGATTTTTGTAGTGAGAGCGCCACATTTAGCCAAAAATTGGAGGACAAGGGTGTATGAGTCTAAGATAACTCAAATGTTAAATTTGTCATAATTTCTTTGATTTAAATTATTTTTAAAATGTTATATATAATATACTAAATTAAAGATAATTTTATAAAGATTTTAACAAAATCCTAATTTTATATGTTTCGGCGAATTCTTTTTTGTACGAAAATTTGTATTTGTACAGATTCCTAATGTTCATTATACTACTAATTCAAATTAGATCAGTATACATGTCCTAAACTTATGTGTCCAATGATGCCCCTTCGCAAGAATTCGTATGCTGATTTTTGCTGATTTTGTAAATTTCATTCCTATATTCCAAATTCGATTGTAATAAGAGAGCGGTTGACCTCATACTGATCATATTAATTAAATCATCATCTTAGATAATAATAACCAAGAACTAATATAAGCTAGCATATGGTATGACAATCAAATAGTATAAAAATGACACACGTGACAATATTATCAAAATGATTCTAGTTTAATATTTTAGTGATATTTTAGTCATTTCAGCCACAATTAGTTTTAATATTTAACTTTTTTCATCGTATAAAATATCATATCATTATATAAATACTCTCTCTTTTCAAAAAATAACTCAATTTTTAAATTTCACAACTTTCTTACTTTAAATTATTTTTTTGAAAACACAACTAAAAATATATAATTTTATTAGAATTTTAACAAAATCATACTTACACTTGTTTATGTGAAGATATTTGCATAATCATTTAAAAATAGTTTTTGCAAAGAATTATGATGATACTTATATACTGTTACAATAATATTATACAACTATTGTGATAATATTGTACAATTAATTAGTATGATGAGAATGTATAACAAAGTATAATTATATTGATGTGATGATATTGTATAACAGTATGATACCTTGTGTGATGACAATATATAATCAATATGATGACATTGTACAACTCATGTGATAACTTTTCAAATATATTATTTGACAAAAAACATTGTAAATTTTTATTGTGAATATATCGAATTAGGGTTCGTTATAATTTATCAAAGCTAAGGTACTTATGTGAGAAAATCGTAAATATGTATATTTATATTGTGTGTGAATGAAAGAGATATTGTCGGTGAATTAAACATTTATTATGTATGAAAGAAACTTATAGTACTATTGTCTATACATGTACATGCATACTGATATATCGATGTATATAGCTATATATACATCGACTCTAGCATTTAAAACATGAAAAAAAGTAAGAAAACTTGAAATTCCGGTAAAGATATATATCTGGAATATTTTATCTAAAATTTGCAAATATGACACTATAAAAATTCCAGCGGTCTACCGATCGATTTGTCTTTTGTCTTATGCTACACTTGCAACTTTTGAATATGACAATTCTTATTTATACTATTAAAAAAAAAGGTGCTAGTCGCCCTAAAGGTACCAATTCTAATTCTCACATATACTAATATTTTTCTCAATTTAGATGATAAAATTTTAGCATATATGGGTTCCACAAGGTATCTATATCGACTTGACACCGTCCATAATTGTTCTAAAAAATTAAATAGTAGTAGTACTATATTAAATAAATAAATAAACGCCTATACACACCCACGTGAACAAGATACATGCATGAAACATTAATTTGATTTATGATATTATGCTTTTCTTTGCTAAAGCTTAATCTTATTCTCTCAAATCTAATTAATACCCCCACGTGTCTAAAACTAATTAATCAAGTCTTTCAACTATTCACGTATACTATAGTTGTCTTATGACAGCTGTTATTTTTACTCCTCTCTAATTCACTGAATCAAATGTGTACACATAGAATAGAAAAGTAAAAAAAAATAGACTCGCCAATATTTATGCACGCTGTAGTAGAGACAAAAATAAAATAAAAATTGAAATAGACATATATGCCTTGTAGTATTACATCACGAAGCATCTAAATTCTAATACAGCTGCCCCTATATAAACTCATGCAAATTAACCATTTCCCACATCAAAACAAAATCCTCACTTTCACTTACATATTTGTTCCAATAATGTCCGGCGTTTGGGTGTTCAAGAATGGGGTGGTCCGGCTGGTGGAGAACGGCGGCAGCGACAGTCATCGCCGGAAAGTGATGGTCCACGTGGCATCGGGTGAGGCCATCACATCTTACTCGGTTCTTGAGAGAATCTTGTTTTCACTAGGGTGGGAGAGGTACTACGATGATCCGGAGCTGCTGCAGTTCCACAAGAGATCTACGGTGCACCTCATCTCTCTCCCCCGAGACTTCAACAAGTTCAAATCCATTCACATGTACGACATCGTTGTCAAGAATCGAAACGAGTTTGAAGTTAGAGACATGTGATGTCATGTCATCCTGCTTAATTAATTATGTATTATGATTTGTGTATGTGTTAATAATTAAGTTGTTGAGTTTGTTGTGTTCGTAGTTTAATTAGAGAATTAGAGTTATTGTTTGTTTTGTACAAAAGGGTTGTCTACTAATTGCGTTGTTCAAGTTTGTAATGAATTGGTTGTGGGAGATGATTTATGTAAGGTATTCAATTGGCTCTGACCATTTGATGTCACATTTATTCCAACAATAATTTAATTTAGTATGAGAACTAGTTTATGTTTTTCATTTATTTCACATCCCATTAACTTGGAGGTTGGATTGTCAAGTTAGAATACTTCAATCCAAGTATAATCAAGAAGTTGGTCAATGCTCCAAGTCTTTTCGAAGACACAAGTGAGATTTTTTGGTTGTGTAAAAAATAGGTATCGACTTATTCTCTTCTAGGAAAACATATAGAATGGGAGAAACTGATTGAAGATTGAGTTACAAAGCAATCTTGAATTAATTATTTTTATTCCAATATGTATTTCTCGTTGGAGCTAGCTAGCTAGCTAGGGATAAATGCCATAAATGGAAACTTGTCCTTAATTAGAAGTAAATATTCCAACTAATTAAGCGTACATTTTGGGTACGAGCAATCTCAGCCTCTAAAATCTCAACATCTGTCTTTTGTTGTTCAAGCTACTCATGTTGCATAAGAATTATTGGAGAGAGAGAGAGAGATAGAGAACAACCAATAAGCATACACCAAAATTTATGCTTAAGTTTTTGGTTTCAAGAAGATTCTGTTGATCCTTGATAGTTCCAATTCATAATGCAAATCCATATCCATCATGGGTAGAAGATTCAAATGAAAAAAATTAGTCTTGTTAATATTTCTTCCATAGCTATATTTGTGGAGTACAAATTTGAAACACGATAAAGTTGAGGCTCCAAATTAAGCTTTTTCCATATCTATAGCCAACCCTAGAAAAGTCCTATGAATTCAACCATAAAAAAGTGCTTCAAAGGCTGCATAGAACATATCTCCATAAGTTCAACTAGATTCCCAGATTCTGCCCAAAATTATATTCCAAATTCTAGTGCAAAAATGGCCTATGAATTCAAACAATGTATAGTATAGATTAAGCCATTGTGAAATTATATATGAAGACAAGAGGCTTATCAAATAATACCTCTAATATAGAGTTACTTGGACAGTAAACCCTTTTCAAAAGCCCACTCCTTTCCTGAATGGGCTTCTATGACATTTCACTCTCCTTCTACCAATCATTTGTATAGATAAAAAGTGGAGTACTTGACTTTATTAATAAATATATGTTGTACTATTTTTTAGATACCTGTACATATTGTTTTGTGATATTTCTGTCATATCCTATCCATGAGGTATGGGGCGAGAGACTTCTGTATTTACCCCTCTTCTTGCAAAAGGTTAAACCCCAACCCCTAGGGCCCCCCATATCTCGGCCCGACAGTATTGTCAGGGTTGTTCAGTCAGGGTACGCAGTGGCCCGTTAAGGTAGAGGGTCGTGACCCACTGTCCTGCCCCAAGTCCACCTCTCAAGGCCAAACACTTGTGTCTGAGAACCGAGGTGGAAGTAGTGGGAATCAATCCTTGGCCATTCTTGCAAATCTGCTCCTCCGGAACCAACTACACTGCCCCTGCGGGCCAGTATCTACCCCTCTTGAGCTTGATTTTGACTGCTAACAGCTTTTGTCACACTCATGCCATGCATACATTTTTCCATTTGCATGAAACTTATTTCAATTATTTATTTCCTAGCTACTGCAATATTTATTGTCTTTTCATGCATGGCTGGAAGCATTGATCATTCACCCACTAGTTCTGGTACTCAGATTCGATCTCTACCCCCATCATCCAATTTATCTTTCTATAAAGACAGAGTGAGTACCCACAAACAAGAATCCCTAATTAAAGTGTGTGTGTGTGTGAGAGAGAGAGAGAGATGCATTAGAATAAGATGGGCTCTCATGTACTTTGCTCGAAATTCAATCTTTTTAGTAAGGATATAGTAATATATTAATCCATAAGTTGATGTTCTCATTCAGAATTTTTCGTACATAGATCCTTCTCCTATACATGTATTATATGTGAACACTTTTTTGGAAGAATATGATGTGCGAAGGTTCTTGAGAACCCAATAAGACAAAGATCAAATATATTATAATTTGTGTATGATTTATTTATTCACTATTGCAATACAATACAATTCCCAAACCCCAAAGAAAATATCATGCTTGCAACTTTTAGTTATTCAATTAAAGAAAGAACCTAGTTCTAACCCATATACACAAAAGAAAAAAGCAACAATATATTCAATCCATATATAGCTTATTCCCTAGCTTAAATACACAAAGTTTCTCCACCTATTTACACACATCTTTTCCCAAAAGAAAAAAAAAATCCACAATACATACATAATTAAACCTAAGAGACACAATTACTTGCGTTGGAAAATTATAAAAAAATAACAACAATTTAGGACACAAGAAAATGTTCTTAGATTAAGGACAAATTAACTTGATATTTTGCTTTTTATACACTTCCATTTGCGTCCTCTAATTTTCACCAATAAAAAAGGACGTTTTTGAAGTGTTGGTGGCATATTTAGAAACACAAATTAGCATCCTCAATTGCATTCAAAATTCTCTTAACTATTTTTTTTTGTTGTATTGTCACTATGGCAATACAATACAATACAATGGCCAAAGAAAGTATCATGCTTGCAACTTTTAGTTATTCAATAAAAGAAAGAACCTAGTTCTAATTAACCCATATACACAAAAGAAAAAAGCAACAATTTTAAATTCCATATATAGCTTATTCCCTAGCTTAAATACACAAAGTTTCTCCACCTATTTACACACATCTTTCCCAAAAGAAAAAAAAAATCCACAATACATGCATAATTAAACCTAAAACCCCTATATATATATCCCCACATTCAATAAATTCACCATCTTCTTCAATTGAGTATCATACAATATAGTGCTTGAATAATGTCCGGCGTTTGGGTGTTCAAGAACGGTGTCGTTCGATTGGTGGAAAACGCGGGAGAGTGCCACAGCAAGAAGATGCTAATACATGTGGCCTCAAATGAGGTGATGGCATCATATGCTGTGTTGGAGAGGAAATTGTTGCAGCTTGGATGGGAAAGGTACTATGATGATCCTAATCTGCTCCAATATCATAAGAGATCAACAGTCCATCTCATCTCTCTCCCCAAAGATTTCAACAAGTTCAAATCCATGCACATGTACGACATCGTTGTCAAGAATCGAAATGAGTTTGAAGTTAGAGATCTTTAGTGATAGTCATATGAGATGATCACCCAAGTTTAATTTCTAGGGTTTGTCTTTGTGTGTGTGTTTATTTTACTTTGTGTGTGTGTTTAATTAGGGATGATTGTCTCTTTATTGTATTATATCTTCTTGATTTGGGGTTGTGATGTAAGAAAAATGGAATAAGGGGTATGGAGATTGTAGTAATTTGACGTAGTGAACTTACAAGATTGTCTAGTTTGGAATTTTCAAGATAATTAAAGAGAGTGGTCTTTTTTATATATGCCATAGTACTCGTAAGTATTTAACAGAAGCGTTTCATCATTTTATGCACTCGTTTTAAAAAAATAATATAGTAAATAGTTAAAGTGGAGAAAAAGTAAAATTAGAGAGAGAATAATGTTGAGACTTTTTCTTCACTTTAACTACTCCATTTATTATTGTGCAGAAAAATTCCTCTATTAAGGCAGAATGGAGAACGTATGCATTATTGTTGAAATCCATGCACATGTACGACATCGTTGTCAAGAATCGAAATGAGTTTGAAGTTAGAGATCTTTAGTGATAGTCATATGAGATGATCACCCAAGTTTAATTTCTAGGGTTTGTCTTTGTGTGTGTGTTTATTTTACTTTGTGTGTGTGTTTAATTAGGGATGATTGTCTCTTTATTGTATTATATCTTCTTGATTTGGGGTTGTGATGTAAGAAAAATGGAATAAGGGGTATGGAGATTGTAGTAATTTGACGTAGTGAACTTACAAGATTGTCTAGTTTGGAATTTTCAAGATAATTAAAGAGAGTGGTCTTTTTTATATATGCCATAGTACTCGTAAGTATTTAACAGAAGCGTTTCATCATTTTATGCACTCGTTTTAAAAAAATAATATAGTAAATAGTTAAAGTGGAGAAAAAGTAAAATTAGAGAGAGAATAATGTTGAGACTTTTTCTTCACTTTAACTACTCCATTTATTATTGTGCAGAAAAATGCCTCTATTAAGGCAGAATGGAGAACGTATGCATTATTGTTGATATAAAGAATCGTGATTGGTTTTAAATAGTTTATATCTTTGAATTGTCGATTTTATGCTTGATTTAATATATATATATATAGACGGAAGAGAGATCGATCCTAACTCTTTCGATTCCACCAACTAATTAAGTAATTTTATAGAATATTGAGTAAATCCAGATTAATTTTCTAATTATTTTCTTTGTAGCATTAGTTACTACTAGTATCATTTACTAGATCTTTTCTTTGTAGTATTAATGATAGAGAACTAATAATAAGATATAGAAATACATACACTTATGTTGATAGAAGTAACACCATCAAACCGAATTTGTTGAGAAAGAGGATTTTAAAAATAATACTAGTAGTAATATAAAGTACTCCGGTCCTTCATCCCATCATGAGCGAATCACATCTTTCAGACACGAGATTTAAGAAATTGATATTTAAAAAGTTAAGTGGAGAGAGAGTAAAGTATGAGAGAGAAAAAAAATACTCTCTACGTCCACAAAAAATAGTCTCAATTATGGACGGCACATGATTTAACCGTTGCTCTATGAAGAGGCATAAAATCTGTTGAAAAAACGATTGAATTTAAATGAGAGTAATAGAAATTTCTATGCCATGTATAGATTTGAAATGCTGAAGATGTATAAATTAATTGTTCAGAAATATCAAATATAATGATATACATATGTAACATATACTTGATGGGCGGTGCACATGGGTGCTACCACATGCACATTAATAGGTGCCGTCGATGGAATGTAGGAGATGATTCCTAGTTTGCTTGTTTACTCTACTTTTATTTCTAGTTCTACTTATAGGAATTACAAATTCCAAACTTGGTTTATGATTGCGCACCTAAACCTTAACTGTCTGGAAAGACACTGATCGGTGTCTATGTCCCCTTGAAAAGGCAGGACGGTAGATCCACTTTATATTGATCTTTAATTAAGTACTATAATACTTTAAGTATTACTTTCTTAATCTGGCAATAGGATTCTTGTTTTGTTATTTTTGTATGTCTGTCAATAAAGATTTTTACCATATTCCACTAATTCATTTCATGAGGTCTTATGTTGGTGTTGGCTGAGTGACTTTTTCACTAGCCTTTTCTTGAGATCTTTAGATAAAAGTGTGCATCGTGAAGGTTAGTGTACGTGCTAGATTGGGCCTTACTATTCTTACATCTTTTGCTCTAAGCTTTTGTTTTTGCAGATTTTGTGTGGTGTAGTGTAGATATGTGTAGATATGCAACTTTCATCTGTATTTTTTATTTATGTTTGTTGTAATCAGTGTGATAGTCGTGTGACTAACCATCTCACGTAGATGTTTGTAAATCTTGCGAGACCGATCCTTGCATTAGTTATAAGAGCCTAACAACCAAAAATAACTAATACTACCAATTAGCATATATTAGTACAATATATTTCAATGATCATGTGACATTGTTTTGTTTTGGCAGATTCCTGCTTTAAACCCTCCCTCTTTGACAAAGATGCTTCCGAAAGGGTTGTTGATTTTCCCACCCTTAAAGACAATTAAAATATCCAACCAAATTTCTAAAACTAAAGAAAGGCTAAAGAAAAACATATTCTCCCTAAACCTAATGTGGAAGACAGCCCTATTTTTCCATACAAGTTAAGCTACTACAATATTTTTATAGACAGGAAAGAAAACTTTTATTTATTCTGTATCGAAGAATTCTATATAAAAGAATGGTCTATCATCTATGCTAGTATTTCCTTATGCTTGAAGAGAGGATTTCCAGCCCACCATGTTTTCTGGAATTAGGACTACAATTTTTCTGCCCCCCTAGTGTTCCTAGATCCTACTCCTTCCTACATAGGAGTGGGCAAAAATATCAAAAAAATGCCTACGTATTGTACCAAAAATTATAGAATTTTTAGTAATACCGTAATTTTTGGTAGGGTATGATATCATACTATAAGTTTTCGATACGGTAACGATATGAATTTTTTATACTGTGGTATATCGAAAATACAGTATATACTGATATTACCGGTATACCGAAAGTCGGAAATATATATCGAAATCAATACGTATCGAATTAACGATATATACTGTATATACCGATTAAAATAATAATATAATTTAATATTTTAGATTAATACCATAAATATATTCATTAATAATTTATTCATATATTTTTCAGTATAAAGTTGTGCAAAACGGTATAACGGTATATCGTGCCGAAGTTCGGTATACCGTACTATATGGCATATCGAAGTTCCGCATGATATACCAAAATATCGATACGGTAACCGTAGTGATACTACTCATATCGAAAGTTTGGTACACTGAAATTCTCGATACGGTAACAGTATGAAAATCTTTCATAGGGATATTTTTGGTACGTTATAGGGTATAAAATTTTCAATAAAAACAAAATAACTGCAACATCAAAGTATCCAATTTGCTTTGGCATTTCCAAGTTTCAAAATCCTACTTCATCCGTCCCTAATAATTTGTCATCATTTGACCAGGTATGAATTTTAAGAAATGTAATACAAGTGGGTTGAAAAAGTTAATGGAATGTGGTTCATACTTTTATATATTAATTTTATAATAAAATGTGAGTGACAATGAGTTAGTGGAATGTGAGTCCATTACCAAAAATAGTACTTAAAAGTGAAATGTGACATATTTTTAGGGACAGATAAAAATGGAAATAAATGACAAATTTTCAGGGACGGAAAGGAAAAAGTACAATATTTTAACTTTTTATTTTATTCAATATTGATTTTTCGGGCTTTACAAGTTTTCCTGATTTTTGGCAATTCTGTTTAGATTTTCAAAGTTCATATAATTCGATTTGAATTTTTTGGACAAAAGTTGAATGCTTAAC
This sequence comes from Salvia hispanica, assembly GCF_023119035.1. Classification (NCBI taxonomy): domain Eukaryota; kingdom Viridiplantae; phylum Streptophyta; class Magnoliopsida; order Lamiales; family Lamiaceae; genus Salvia; species Salvia hispanica. Next base: position 6,750,391 of record NC_062970.1, on the reverse strand, counting down.
AAAATAAATGTACAAATTCAGTTCAGTTTTAAGGTACTTTTCCAGGGGGGGGGGGGTGTCTTTAGTTTAGTCGTAGAGATTAAATAAGTCCCTGAGATCTAAAATTTTCATCAATAAAATCATCTATATCATTTCTTTTGTAAAACTGGAAAAAAAATGTTTGTCTATTTTACATTGAAAAAACAGATGAAGCAATAATATGGGAATCAAACAACATGACCCAAGGGAAGAGTTGTTGGCTGTTGGTACATGGAGAATCCTCTTTAACCACTATAATCGAGAAGAGACGAGTGAAGATGGAGGGCCGAGAATACTAACAGTTAAAACCCCCGCAGACAGAGAGGATGATGATGAGGACAAGGAAGAGGATAATTCCGAGCACAACCAACTTTATTTTCATGTTTTGGTACCACAACTTTCGCCGGAGTTGTGTCCCTCCTGTCTTGAACACTTGAGCCTGCAGTGACAACAAATCGGGCTCAGTTCTGTTTCATTTCATACAAACCCTTTTTCATACGCTAGGACTGAAAAAAGTTATGGGAATAATAATAGCTCTCAACTCACCGACTCGCGCAAGTCTTGAGCCTTGTCGTTGAGATCCGTTAGGTTTTGGCCTCTTTCTATAGTCTGCAAGATGCACAGAGGACAGTATGAACATGAACAACATATATACCGTATGAAAAATCAGCTCAATTGCACATGTTGAGATCACATAGATATGACACGTGTAGTGGATTGTTACTTGAAACGAAGAACGAGTTCAAAGCACTTGAAATGCAGAATTATATAAGATGAAAAGATACATTCTGTGTTAATGAACTCTTACTCTAATGATTAAATTTAATGTTAGAAATTCAGCATAGTAATTGAACTATAAGAGCAACCAAAAATCATACAGAGTTATCAAATTATGATCAAAAGCAAGATATACACACTGAAAAGAGCACGGTAGAAGAATTAAGCCTGCATTTAGCAAAAGCAGTAACGTAACCAGAAGCAAATAAGAGCGTAGTAGTATAATTTTTTAGTGCAGTCCATTTAGCCTACCTTGTCTATATTCTCCAGCATAATACTTTTGACTTCGGAAACTTGGGCTTTAACTTTCAATAGTTTCTCAATCTCATCAGCGTGATCAATGATATATTGCATGTGTTCTTTCATTAGAGGCCTGCAAGATTCTTCGAATTATACATATTTATCCAACGCTCATGTCAAAATACTAACATAAATCACGTTTTGTCATTTGGAAATGAGAAATTTACCCAAATTCTTTGTTGAGACTTTTTGCAACTGCTGTATCGGCTTTACCACCACCATATCTTTTCCTGAAATCAGCTTTAATGCGTTCCAAAAGTGCGATTGAGATCTGTTTTCCAACAGATTCTTTGGCAACGACACAGTAAGCTGCATGGGAGGTAAGCATCGCATCAAGCACTCTTTAAAAGGATAAAGCAAGCAAGAGACACTCAAGATAATTTCAGAAAACACACTTCAAGAGAAATTTCAATTTTCAAAGCTCAGTACAAAATTCTTATAACATCTATCTCTTGAATTTTAATACTATGTGCATATTTTTCCTCATTTATATTATTCGAAGAAGAGGGAAAGAAAACCAGTAAATAGCCTTTGAACGCGCAGCACCATGTTATCATGTTAGTTGGCCTACATATCATAAAATCCGATCAGCAGATATTTCCTCACAAAGTTCAATACTCTAGTCTAAACTCCACTGGCATCTTTAGATGCTGGAGAAAACAGGCCGATGTTTTCAGGCCAAAAATCAGGCATTGATTAGGGAACCGTCAAAATTTACAAAAACTTTCAAATTTCACTCACATAGACATCACTCCACCACATTATTGTGCATTAGCCCAAACTTAATAAATAAGAACATAATGGTAACAGAGATCAGACACATCAGTGCTCTGCAAATTATCATATATGAACTCAACGATTTATAACTTGAACTTTTCACATTCAACATTCAACATTCAACAGCTCATACTAGATTCCCAAATAAAGTTTTGGAGCTTTGATGTGATTGAGTAATGAGCAGAAAGCAAGTAGTAATACAAGAACCAACAACTCAGAACCTCGTGATGTTAAAAGTCTGCAAGATTCAGCCAAAACGAGTTTCGGTTGAGCCATCACGACACTACTACTAACAGTTCAGATCATCCAAAATCCTATAAAGCGACTCGTATTAGCTTTATTATCAGTCATTAATGGCTGAAACACATTTCAATATTGAAGTATATTAGAGTGGGAGGCTAATCAAGATATATGCTATTCATATTTCATTCAACAATCAATTCATTCCCAAAAGATCATTTTATTTATACAAACAACTGCATCCACGCATACATACCAACCCCTTCCTCCTTATCTATACAAATTTAACTCCAATATGATCAAGCACAAATGATCTTTTGGTATTGCCCTAACTTTTCTCACCACCAATTTAAATTTTGATATGAATCGAAACTGAAACAATTCTATATCTATAAACTCACAATTTAAGCTGTTCAGGCAATTAAAAAGAAAAAAGAAAGCAAATGAAAAAATCAAGAAAGCAAGTTCTATGAATTGTCAACAACTTTCACCTGTCCAAAATCAAAACCTAAAATAGATCCAATACCCAATTCTCGAAAACCTGAAAAGGGTAGAAAAAATTTCCAAAATTGGCAAACTACCGAAATTTCATGATAGCTAAAACACAAGAAGTGGAAACTAAAGATTCCCACCTCAGATCCAAGAAAAATCAGCTCAAATTCAACTCTCATTCCCCCAAATTGTAAACCAAATCAACAAAATCAAATTACAGCATAAGCCCAAAAAATCAAAATAAGTTATTTACCGTATCCATCTTCAACTAAGAAGTTAAAAATGTGGTGATCACAGTTGTAGGTGAACTTGTTGTTGGTGGAAGAGAGACGCTGCAAGCACTGAGCTGCGATCGCCGGAAAATTGCCTGTGAACTCGGTGTACTCCACCAGCACCATCGTGCCACGCGCCACGAAGCTGTATATGAACGATTCTTGGCCCATGGATGAGACGATTCACCGATTTCCGCAGCAGAATTTTGAAATTGAATTGAACCCCGCGGCAGTCGAAAGTTTCTTTCTTTAACGTTAAACCGCCGCTTTTTGGTGGTGGGCTGTTTCCGATTGGCAGCTTCTGTTTTTGGTTACTTCCTTTCTTGCTTTCTTTTAATCTACTTTATAACTTAATTACTACTTGTATTTATTTAATTTTCTCTTTTAATATAATCACTTGAAACACGAATTTGGTAAGTATGATTTGAAATAACTAATTTACTAACTTTTTTGAATCACCGAGTTAACACATTTGAAAGTTTATGAAATAAGAAAGGCCAAGTCTGGTTTCTAGAATGGTCTTGAAACATTTTTCAATAGCATTTCCTTCTGTTTTGAAAAAGTTTTTTTTAGATTGCTTCGAGATTGAGGAAAACGTGTTGCATTTATGAAGTTTCATTTTTTCATTTTATTTAATATATTTATTTATTAAAATGAGAGTCCGTGTAAGTAATTGTTTATTCATAAATTTTAGTCTCGCGTATCAACTTTAATCAAAATTTAAGCTCAAACGAATTCGGATAGATTATTGATGCAAAAATGTTTTTAGTTGTCAATTTCAAATTCAATTTAGAATAGTTTGATTGGAATATATGCTATTTATGAAAAATAGGAATTCTTTTGCTTTGCAATTAAGGAAGCTTATTGAAATTTATTCTTTAATTGGATGGAGAGTAGTGGGGAAATAATTAAATGCTCGGCCAATTAAGATTTTCGTCAATTAGAATTGCAGCAGGATTTTGTTGACTAGGATTTTGAGATATAGATTTTCTTTCCTTTTCTTTTTTAAGAAAAGACACAGATTTTCTCATGACCATGAATCCTAACTCTGTGACCGTTATTTTATAGATAGGGACAGCGATATACATAGTCAAATCTTCAATCATATACTGCAGCCCTAAACTAATATAGTTTTATATTTTACTATAAAATAATATTAAACGGAGTATAAGTATGTACTACAGCTACTAGTAAAATTTTGTGAGTCATGTACTCAAAAAATAGTTTAAAATTTCAGTTTAGTGTAAATAATGGAAGTATAATTATTTTCCACATATACTTAAAAATAGAATTTAATTTTATGTAAATGGTAGAATATGATTCTATACTTATAACCTTTTTTTGTATATCGAATATTTGGATTACTTAAATTGTAATTTATGCAACTGAAATAATATAAAAAATTATTTTCAAGATTGGTGCAATTGTTGCCCCTTTGCAATGCGTGGACTAAACCTAATATACTGTACTTTGTTTAATTAGATCCACAAATTTTTGTTTAAATTTGTTCAAGATATTTTGATACTAGTATAAATGTGTTGCCACTATATATGTACCTTGATATTACTTGCTACTAGGAATAACAATTAATGTTGTGATGGATACAGATTTGTGGATGTAGGTAGATCCATTTCGTAGAATCATAGTCCTCCTAGAATAGGATCGAGCAAATCTGAACGGGATCTGGATTAGTATTTTTTATGACCCAATTCTGAATCGGATTTGGACCAACGGAAAAACTTTGAAAATTAAATCTAGATCTAGGAGGATCTTGCAAATAAGACTATTTTGAATTGATGTGAGATTTTGATTTTGTAATCTACATAAAATAATCCAAAGCCGAGACAAGTTTAGCCCTCACTGATCAAGTGGAAAATATCGCATTCCGTCCCATCCCAGCAAGACAAATTTGAGGGAGACTTGTTGCGAGCATCCTCTTTTGGCGGGACTCACACGAAGGGGTGAAGGAGGGAGAGTTGTCTCCTCGCCTCCACGGCTCCACCCACCCTACCCTACATTCATTTCATTCAAGATCAGTGGTGGATCCATGATTTGTCATTTGAGATACGAGTCGCATAATAAATAATTACATAACACCTAAAAAATAGAAAATAGCGGTAAAATAATATTTGAAATATTATTCAATTTTGAACTCGTGTATTTTAAAAAAAAATAAACCAAAAACTATAAGTAAAATCTAATTTATTTTTCTACGTGTCTTCATTTCCTCAAAGCGATGGGCTATATCATCATCAGAGACTTATAGAAACATTTCTTTCTCAATGAAAATCTCCAAACAATCATTCAATCATCAATTCTATTTCGCAACTTATTATCCACAAACGTCATTCCAGAAAATATCTCTCTACACTTGCAGTAACAGCCGGAAGAATCAAAATCAACTTGATAAGCAAAAAAGACAAAGGGGTAAGTCACATCCCTCTTTATTTCGACAAGCTTCATTAAAAGAGAACTAAGATCTTGTAAATTCTGAAAATTATGATCTCTTTTCATATCCTTCATAAATATATAAAGTTGACCATCAAGAGACCTCAAAGCTTGTATTCTGATTTATTTCCTTAGATGATTATTCCTTCAATATTCATAGCTATCTCTTGGTTTATTCTCTTTTATCTATCATTTGTTATTCTTTATCATAATATTTTATGTTATCTACTTAACTCAAATAATATCATTATATTAAATTACGTGGCAAAAGAAGTTGATCACTTGCGACTGCGACGAGACGAAAAGTTCATTCTATATTCATCTATAAATATCCCATTAATCACCTAATTTTTTTTTCACACAAAAAGTTTTCTCTCACTCAAATTTCTCTCTAAAGTTTTATTCTCATAATAAAAACTCTAAACTTTTTACTATTATTATGTAATTTTTCAGAACTTTTTACTACTAGTATTTTTAGGATTTTTAACTATGTACTCCATTTGTTTTATATTGGATGTATCATTTTTCTTTTTAATTTATCTTAATAAAAAATGTCAAAAAAAAATTTTCTAAAATTTCTTACACATTAATATATAAAATATATTTTCTCTCCGCACTTAATACACAAATACAAGTTCTTCTAAAATTATATGTCCATACACTCTAATTTTGTTAATGAATGAACCGGTTAAAAAATTCTTTATGAGAATCTATAACCTTGTTCTATAATTTGATTATATATAATGCGAATAATCCGCATGGATATTTTTCATGGAATATAAATAATAAATTTACCCGCCCTAATTTTGAACTGGACGATCTATTGCTCAATAATCGCGGTAGCTTTTCGATTACCACAGCTTTAAACCCCTAAAAATCACCTCCAAATCAATTTTCAAATCCAAATCACATTCAATTTTCATCATTGTACCGGTAGATTTTCAGATGGAACATCCGGAATCTATTCCTCATCCACCTCCTCCCTCCGAGGTATGGACTAATAAACCTTACTATCTTCTTCATTACTTCATTCATTTACTTGTTTCTTTTAGTTTGTAATATTTGCCCTTAATTTTTCACAAAATAAGAGAATGTAACGCCAGTTAATCTAAATATTAGTGTAACAGTTCCAATTCTATGTTTTTTTTATGGATTTGAGATAGTTTTTGAGTTAAAATATTTGAATTTGGTTATTTCAGACATTGGGTGAATCGAGGCAGGAGCTTGGCAGCAGAATACAGAATCTTAAACAGGTTTTCTACGCACTATTTTTCGGGGATCATATTTAAAAAATTAAGGGAAATGATTTTCGTAGAGAATTTCTACATACGTAATGCCCTTTAACTTTTTAATCAGACCGAACCGGTTTTATATTAACCGGTTGTATTATAAATTATATTATTTACTTACTAAATCACCCTTATTATATTTTAAATCCTAAAAAGAAACATTAATCTTGATATAAATCTCCAAATTAAGATTTTCATATCTATATACTCCTACTCCATCGTTAATCATTTTAAAGTTCCACCTTTTTTGCTCCTTCAAATATTTATCCATCCATTAATTAGTCTTGTAAGGTCCCACCTTTTATCTCCTTCAAATATTTATTAGTATCTGCAAAACAATTACTACTATAAACATTATCACTTTTAGTTGTTTGTTTATTCATTATTCTATCTTGATATTTCGTAGGTGAATTATTCATTATATTTCTAACTAAATCTCCTATTTCTACTCCTATACATAGTTCATCATTTAAATAATAAATATCCATATCTAATACTAAAAGAAACATTAATTTGTATATTATATTTTATTTTTGATTAAATTTATATTTTGTGTACATACTTTATATCATTAAATTAATTTGTTTATTAAATACACGTATTGAGGATATAGAGGTAGATTATGCATACATCGTTCATGTATTTTTTTTTTGGTGAGTATATTGTTCATGTATTTAATGACCTGTGTGTGGGATATAACTTTTAAAATGATTGGATGATATATTTTTAAATTTCTTCCTCTTTTGTTGCCTTTATTTAAAAATATATCTTCAAAATTTAAAATATTAAATAAAGATGTATTATTAGTTAATAAATAATATGAATCTCTTATCAAATCAGTCTTTATAAATTTTAATTCAAATAATTTAATAACAAATAATTAGTACTATGAAATATTAAAAACTTGTTAACTACTAATAACTATTGGACTGTAAATAATCATATCTATAACATATGATAAAAAATAATTACTTTTAATTAAATTGTAGTTTTGAATATTAATAAATTTATTCTTTTAGTAACTTTTTAGTTACAAGAATGTTTATAAAAGAATAGAGTGTTTAGCTCAATTCACTATAACATCTATCAAATTAAAATTTGATACTACATTAAATACTTCTAGTAACTAATTAAGTACTACTGATTTTCATAATTTTAGAATTTTTATTTTTTATTTTCTAAAATTTTGATTTCTTTAATCGAACCTCGATAAAAAAATCACATATTATTATCTTATTTATTTCATATTTCTAATATTTTCAAATAATAATTTATCTTTTTACTTCATAGTACAAGACTCCCTTTGTCATATAGAAATAGACCGAATTTTCTTTTTCGTTCGTCCCAATAAACATGGAGTAATAAATTAAAATTTGATATATGGTGTAATAATACTAATTGAGTTTAGTATTTACGGTTTTAATTTTAATTATTTTATAATTTTAACTCTTTAATTTTCAAAATTATAATTTCTGTAATTTATAATTTTAGGAAGATGTTGAACCCTGAAAAAAAAATTAATCCCATATTTATAACTTATCTATTTAATATTTTAATAATATGTGACTAATATTTTCACTTTTTTGTTATAGAATATTAGAGTTCTTAGCTTAAACAATTGTAACATGCAACAATTAAATTTGAATATATGATATATGAAATAGTACTCATTAAGTTTACGGTATTGATTTTAATAATTTCATAATTTCAATTTTAACTATTTACTTTCTAAAATTTTACTTTATTTTAATTCTTAATTTTTAGAACATTACATTGAACCTCGATAAAATAATCACATGTTCTTAATTTATATTAATATTCTTAAAATATATAGTTAATAAATTCATTTTCTTTAATATATAATTTTTGGAAGATTATGTTGAACCCCGAACAAATAATTAATCGCGTGTTCATAACTTATCTATTTAATATTTTAAAGATATGTATAGAATATTAGAGTTCTTAGCTCAAATAATTATAACATGTAACAATTAAAATTGAATATATGATATACTCCTATGAAATAGTACTCATTAAGTTTACGGTTTTAATTTTAAGAATTTCACAATTTCAATTTTATTCTTTACTTTCTAAAATTTTAGTTTATTTTAATTCTTAATTTTTGGAACATTACATTGAACCTCGATAAAATAATCACATTTTCTTAATTCATATATTTATTATTCTAAAAATATATAGTTAATATTTTTTCTCTTTAAAAATACTCCATTACAGTTCTTGGTTCATTCACTATACCATCAACAAATTAAAATATTATCATACTTATACTTCGTATGATATATAAATACTGATTGAGTTGCGTTCTTAATTCATGTATTTACTAGTTTTAAATGAAATGTGAGTGGATTGAGTTAGTGGAATATGAGGCCTTTACCATTTATACACAAATTAACCGGGACTTCTATTCATTGATGGACTAAAGCGAAAAAACGGGACTCATATTCGCAAACGGAGGGAGTAATTAATAAAACAAGCATTTCAAAAAAGAAAGAGTATATTTTTAAAATTAAATTTACTTATATGTTATTACTTTTTTTTAACACATTTAACTGTATTAAAATCCAAAAATATTTATTCAATAAATTATGCATATATTCATTATCAGATAATAAAATGTTTCAAAATAAACTATATTAAAATTAGTGTCCACTAAAGCACGAATTTAATCAGAACTTTTATTTTGTACTGCATTTATAACAGTTAATGAAACATAAAATTGGATGCAATTATTTTATATATTTTTTATTATTATATTACTATAACATTATAAAATTTAATTAATATAAAAAAATGAATATCGCAATTAAACTTTATAAGTTAAGAAAATATACAAACAATATGTATAATAAGAATTTAAAATTTGTTAATATTTTTAATTTATAAGTTAAATTAAATTAAATTTATAAACTGTAAATTTCTTATATCTCAATTTATAAATTTAATTTAATTTCTATAGTGCATGTCAAAGAACAAAACATACTAACAATATACAATATCACAATTATTATTTATAAGTATTTGAAACTAAAATTTACATATATTTAATAATTTTATTAATAACATAAAACTGCACATATGAAGATAGTGGGGGATGAGAATGCTAACTCTAAAAATGTGGTAGAGAGAGAGAGGAGAGAGACGAAAGAATTGCATTCAATCCTAGCAACATTTTGGAAGATAGAGGAGAGAGAGATAGGAGAGAAAATTGCTGCAGAATTTTAGCAAAAATAGGAACAAAAAGGGGAGAGATTATAGAAAAAACGTTTTCTAAAGTATATTTATTCCTAAAGGATAGATAAGTAATATATTAATTAATTTAAAAATAATAAAAATTTATGAACCGGTTTTAAAACTGAAATTCCTAAAATATCCAATTACGTACGTAGTTATTCTCTACGTTTATCACTGCTCAAAATTAAATAGCCCAACTTGAGTTGGTATTTGGAATCTATCCTAATCTAAAGTGACAGTTTGGTGAAAAGACAATTTTATCCTTCTTGGAGGGAATATATAAAGCTATTTTGTTTACTCTTTTTGGTCATTTTAAGAAATGACCACCATAAAATAGAAAAGAGGCTGATATTATTGGACCAAAAATCTATACAATCAAGAGGGACAGACGAGAGAGAAAGGTGAGAAGAAAAAAATGAAGAGGAAGGAGAATGAGAGAAATGCCGGTGGCGCCGGTTAGGTGGTTGTGCAGAACCACCAAAATACTCCGGGGCACACTACAGCGAGGGCGGCGAAGCGGGGCAGATGAATTGGCGAGGCTGTGCAGAAGAAGTGTCTGCGATTCAGAATGGAGGTCGGCGGGGCAGTGGCGGCAAGGCGACGACTGGCTACGAGAAACAATGAGAGAGAAGGGAGAGAATAAGAAAAAGAAGAGGAAGGAGAAAGAGGCACCGGCGCCGGCTAGGGGGTTGTCAAGTCCCTCTTCTTCCTCTCCGTCTCCCTATCAATGCAGCGGCAACAAGGTGGGGCGTGAAACCGAGATGTGACACAATGGCGAGAAGAAGGAAAGGAGAGAGACGAAGGAAAAAAAGAAAAAGCAGCGGTCAGTGGTGGGCGGCGCCGGCTGGCCGAGGTGGGTGGGATAGGTGAAGCAAGCAGGCGTGAGGTAGGGCGGAAGACGCTGAGATGCAGGGCGGTGAAGCGGTGGTAATAGCAGCACCGATTGGGAAGAGATAGAGAGAGAGAAATGCCGTATGTTTGAGAAGTAGGTTTCAATTATTAATTTATGGAGATATAATGTCTGGGCTTTGTTTTGGGCTGTTTAATGTATAGTGATATTATAATTTTACATTTGTTGATATTAAATTTATTAGCTATCGATTTGTAATTATAGGAGGAGTTGAATATTCATGACATAAGATTGTAATTGATTCCCAATTAATTTTAGAAATTAATTATAGCAACGTCTATATCCCCTATTATATTTAATTACATAAGTTATACTATCACTAATTGTATAAAAATAATTTATATATAATTTTAAAATAAAAATATTTTGAAATATTAAATTCTTAATATACACTAACCATTTAAATTATGCTTCCTTCGTGAGAAGAGAGTTGAATTGTATTCCTTTGTAATGAAAAATTAATTTGTTAAAAAATTATTATAATAAATACTTATATGTGATTATGCTTTTACCAATCTTTTTGATATATTCATATAATTTATTATTTCACAAATGTTGTTGTGGTTACTTTAATATTTTAATTACAATAAAATTTAAAATAGATTCATGTAAACAAACCAAATTAATCAACAATTTTTATTCCTTTCGAATTGTGCCAAAGCAGTTGAGTACTACTATAATTTCAACCTTAAAGGTGTATTTTTATTTTATTGATTTGTAAATCAACTTGTGGTATAATTAAATTGTTGTAATGGATATTTGTAGATATAATTATTTGTACGATAAAATTATTAATCGTATTTGTAGTACATTTCTTTTTTTATGAATTGTATATATAATGATAATTACAAGGTTAGGTAATCATATTTTGGAGGGTCAAATATTGGGTGACCATAAAATTGGCCATAAAGTGTTGATTCCTCAAATGTCTTTAATACCATCTGATTCAAAGTTGCTAACTTGCTATTTAGATTCCAACGACGACAATTTCCTTTAGCTATGTCGTATGCAATGACCATTAACAAAAATTAAGGTCAGTTTCTCTCTCATGTTGGACTCATTTTCCACTAAAACATTTTTCTTTCTATCTCTCTTCTTTACCAAATTTGCATTAAAGTTTATGTCATTTCAAAAAAATTTATTTTTAGGGGACGGAGGGAGTATATGATAAATGTATGTGACATATAAATGTTATGACAATATAAGTTTAATACTATTAATTTATATTTTTAAAAATAAATATATTGAGATGAACGGATGATAATTTGGTGTCATGTAGGATAATAATAATAATAATAATAATAATAATAATAATAATAATAAATACTCTCTCCGTCATTGAATAGAAGTCTCATTTCTTCCAGGAAACGAATTTTTATTTAATATTACTACACTCATGTTAGATTCTATTAAAATTGTATAAAATCATATGCTGAATATGAAAGGGTTCATTTACAGTATCTTGAGAGAAATACAAATTTCTTTTTGTTGTTGTTTATAATGTTATGTATATTCTTTATAATTACTTTATATTCTTATTTGTAAATATGTTTTTATATTATTTATTCTATATTCTTTATTTTAATATATTTAGCTGTAATTATATCTTCATTACTTGAAAATCTTTTGTCTCGTGCATAGCACGAGTGTTAATTGTATAAAATTGTTTATTGAATTTGAAATATTTGATTTAGGAATAAGTGAATTATTGATTTAGAGTGGGACAAGATAAGCATATACTCCCTCCGTCCACAAACGATAGATCTATTGTTGTTCGGCACGGGTTTTAATGTAGAATTAGTAAAGTAAGAGAGAGAGGGACAAAAAGTAAGTAAAGTAAGAGAGAGGGGAAGAAAACGTGAGTAAAGTATGAGAGAGGGAAGAAAAAGTAGGAAAAGTATGAGAGATAAACTTTCCATTTTTAGAAAGTGATCTATTTTTTCGGACATCCAAAAATGGCAAAAGTGATATATTTTTTGTGGATGGAGGGAGTATTTGATTTTGTAAATCTTTCTATTGTTATGAATTCTTATTTCCTATAGTTTCATTGGTATTAGTATTCATTATATGAAAAATCTTATGTCCCGTGCATAGCACGGGGGTTAATACTAGTTGTTTAACTAAATTAATACTCCTTGACAAGTGATTGTGATTGTCTGGATATATGTTACTGTATTTGTATTTACAGGTGATCAAGTAGTGTTCTGTTTCTTGCTCTTGAGTTCAGTAATTTCTTAACTTGTTCCTTTTCTTGCAATAAAATAGGACCTCCAGAACTGGAGAACGAAGCTGGACACTCAAGTTAAGGTTTACCATGATGTAAGTATTAGCAATTCATTTGGAGATAATGAATGATCTTGATGAGTTGCTATGTCTTTGTTAGTTGTAGCCTATCCTTCAACGTTAGTCTTACGAATTGTAGTGCTGGGCTCCTTATATGACTTAAAACTTGAGAGTTGTGGGCATTAATTGGAATTCGAGTCAAATTTATGTTAGTTGTATGGCACAATTGTACTATCATTTTGTATGGTGTGTTTTCAATTGTGTACAATGGACCAGCCACATACAAGATGTTTATTGCTACTTACACTTAAATAAGAGTTTGAGTGTTGGTGTTCGAATGTGGACAATTTGGAACTCCTACATTGGTATGCTTCTGTTACCATATAAGTTGTGCGCTGTCTCATCCTAGAAACTGAAAATTTGTCCGGACACAGCAATCGATATCACTATAAATCTTTCTTTTCATCTAAAGGTTGATGAATTTGATACATGAATCCTCCCGTGGTCCAGTGATCTGCTTCCTCTCTTCCTGCAGGAGCTCTCAGAGCTTAAGAAGTCGCTAAATGCTGAAGTTGATCAGCTTCAAACAGTTAGTTGTCGTCCTATATACGTATATATGCCTTACATATGAAATTACACACACTTATCACATTGCTTGTTTGTTATATACACAAAAGGGATTTCAAGAACTGATGACTGCTCTCCAACAGCAGCAGGAAGACGTTGCATCCAGCTTTAAAAATTTAGAGGTCAGTATGTTATGCCGACATGTCATTGATGCCATGTCTTGATTTTTTTAATGTAGCTTATTATGAGATTTTGTAAATCCTCAACAATTTTTCATAACTGCAGGATGATGCAGGAGAGGCGAAGCAGGTTGGAGATATAGAAAATAGCAAGATTTTAGATCAAGATCCACATAATTGAATATATTGAAGTTTCTTCACTGTTTATGCACTACCATTGCGATGCTATTATGCTAAATATGTCATCCATCTATCTAAATTTTAATTTCATTTGCCACTTTCTCTAGTCATTTGGTGGGAGTATCTTTCAAGTTAGTATGTTTTTCTTGGCCTTTCTCTGATGTTTATTATCACAGATGCCAATGCATGAAAATGGAATGGCTCTATTCGGAATTCCCTATAATTTTGCGTTGTGAATTGTAAACAATTATTTCATTTATTAGCTCTAGACCCCCTTCATGGCTTCACACATTTCCATGCCTATCAATATTCAATTTTTGGTTGAGGGGGAGGGGCCGTGTCTTTACCTGCCTTGTCTCCCGCTAATCTTGCATTAATACAAATTTGATGATTTCGTAGGTGGCCTTGGAATAAGAGGCACAAGTTATTTCCAAAGCTACATAATTTGATTTGGTGAAACAGAAATAGAAATAGAAATTTATTTTATAAACCAAGCTTACAATAGAAATTATACTCATCATCAATATCAATATTCAATAGTGATTTTTCATATGGCCGTGGTGATTCTAACTCCAACTAATATAGTTGAAATGAAAGTGTTACTACTACTAAACTGCTTTATATTGTCAGCAATGTAAATTTATCAAAGAATGACCAAGAAGTAATCAAGGTTAAAGAATGATCGAGAAGCATTCTAAGTTATCTCTGATATCTTCATTGTGTAATTATAGCCTTTTAAGTTAGTAGGTGGCGTCGTTTGCCACAACGGTGACACTATTTGATTTGAATACGGGCAACTAAATTTGAATAATTGAGTGTATTCGATCATTTATTTAATATGGTCATAAAGTGCGAATGGAAGGTTGGAATAAATAAGGTTGAAATTGCGTAGCGGTACTATGCTAAAAT
>NC_062970.1:6593089-6735398 GCF_023119035.1 Salvia hispanica | reverse complement strand
AATTGATTACTTGGATCCTATTTGGCACAATAATACATACAATCCCAATTATTACATAACAAATGACAACTTTTGAATAAACAAAACACAACTTTAACATTTTGAATTATGCTATTCGGGTCGGAAATGTGCTATTCGGGTCGGGTTGGTAAAATCCTAACGAAATGAAAGTTCATGGTTTTAAAAACAAATCTCATAGTTCATGAGAAAAACCGAAATTCGGGGAAAGGTTTTGGTTTTAAAAGCCAAAAACCCTATTATTAAATTACTAATATTACCAATTTCTATTGCAAGGGTGTTCCGCCCGCAGAATCCATCTCCGGATTTGATTTTTGTTTTAAATTTGTTCCTATTTTTTGCACTATGAATACCTCACTTCTCGTCTCACTTCATCACCCCTTTTTTCAGTTTATTTCTCGTTATACTTTTTCTGCATTTGATATCATGCATGTTTTAATATTGTATTTTTAAAACTTAGAAGAGTACCACGTGCATATAAATTAGAGTATAAATTAGACTTGTTAAAACTTACTACTAGAGTATATAAATTAGAAGAATACCACGTGCATAATCAAACTTTTTTTTAACATTTTACATTAAAAATCGATTTACAAACATTAATTGATTTAAAATAAATTTCATACTAATCATTTTGCAAAACTTCGAAAAAAAATTGAAATTTTAACTTAATTAGTATTTGTTTATTTAAGAAAAAAAAATTTGTTACTAAATATTGTATAATTAATTCGAATCAAGATTGAAATCATGTTACGATTTGACATAAAATTTCTATATAACTTCTTTCTCATTGCTACATATAATACCATAAATAACAAAATTAATTTTTAATATAAATTCAATTAAATTTAAAAGTTTAAGAATATTATGTATGTGGGTGTGTTATATTGCTAACTATCTAAGTTGCTAACTCTGTTAACTCATCAGTGCAGCGTGTTAAAAATGTCAGCACGGTGATATTAAAATGTCAACATATTATATTGAAGTTCAACAAAATATGTATTGACAATTTAATATCACCGTGTTAATATTTTTTATATATTACGTTGATAAGTTAACAATTGATTACACTCCATTAATTTATCAGATTCATTATGTCCAATGTTTTGGTTTTCCAATTTTTTAAGGTCGGTTTTAAATTTTTAATACTCACTTTTTTTTAATGAATCTGTATTTGAACATATTACTCCTACTGTTGCTTTGTCTGTGTGTGTGAATTATGAATGGAGTAGAGAAAGTGGAGTAGGATGAATTATGAATGGAGTAGAGAAAGTGGAGTAGGAGATCTTTTCCGCATTTATATCCCTTCAAATCCCTACTGTATCAAAGTCCATATATTGCTCGTAGAATTGTTAGAAACTCCACAATCTTGGGTAAAAAGTTTCATTTTTTTTTCAATTTCCCTTGGTTTTCAATTGTTGTAGGTAACTATCAGGTGAAAGTCAACAACTTGCAGCATATCAATGTATTTTGTGGAGTTTATTTGGGAATTGGGACTTTTTTTGCAGGTTTTTAAAGCGTGATTGCTGAAGGAGGGGAATGGAGGAACCGGGGCAGCTGAAAAGGGCTTTGATTGATGCATCTGCTGGCGCTATTTCGGGTGGGATTTCAAGAACTGTCATTTCGCCCCTCGACGTGATCAAAATCCGATTTCAGGTTCATTTTCTAGTTCAATTGTTTGGAAAAGTTGAATTTTTGAAGAATTATGGTCTAACTTCCTGCATCGTCCTTACTTAATAATCTGCCTATCTTTCTACTTGTGTTTAGCTTTTGGTGATGAATTTCTCATTTACTGCGGGCGGGTTCAATTGGAACCAACCACGCAACGGGCTTTGCTTCGGAGAGATGCATTTAGTCAATCAAAATATACTGGTATGCTGCAAGCAACAAAGGACATTTTTAGGGAGGAAGGCTGTCAAAATATGCATAAGGAAACAAATAAATCACCCAAATCAGTGCAGCCGTAATTGATTTAATTGATATTTCTTAGAATTAGAATTATCTTGTTTCCATATGTACATACTATCTCTCCCTATATAAAGAGGAGCTGTAAATCATTCTAATCATCCGAAAATAATACAACACTCTTGTCTATTCCTTTAGCTTCAATATGTTTAGCCATCTAATCCTGGCCTCTCTCGATAACCATCTTCAAGAAAGGCTTGCCGGTATTGGTTACCTATGAAGTATAGAATCTATAGGCTTTGTTTACATGTGATAAGGCTTAAGAGCATGTGGATCCACATTCCTTTTTTGGCGAGGGGTCGAGTTTCATGTGACATTCTCCTTGTTATGCTTGGTACTTCTTTCTTACATGCTCATTATTTATTTGGAAATTATGTGCTAGAATAAGTCCTTCCCATTTCCACCAAATAATGTGCTTGTTCATGGTGGTGAGTGTTTTTCTATTGGGGGTTAAGACTAGGAATTGACTGCAGGATAAGGAAAAAGTATGACATCAAAGTAGGGCTTGTTAATTCCAAAACTTGTGTGAGCATATGGGAATTGAATCCTATAGATTTTACTAGTGAACTTGGAGAGAAAGGGGAATGAGTCGTCATCTTTCTTGTCGTTTTGGTATCTAGCAAGGATAAAAAGAAGGCAAAGAGGTGAATGACAAAAAAATTCTAACAAGAGGAGTATGGAACAAAACTGAAAGAACATTCACAAAAGAAAATTACAGTGGAATAAATATTATACTGTGGCATTCAGTTAGTTAAGTGTTCTTCTCTTCTTGGCATGTTGGGTTCCAGAAAGAATAGGTTGTGTCTAGGGAGAAAGAGGTTCACGTAATCTGATAAATTTGTTTTCGGCAATACGACTTTAGAAAGGCCTATCTGCCCTTTTCATTTATCTGCATTGATCCAATGGTAGATGTGTTGTTTGAATTTCTCGTCATGACATTTTGTGACTCTGTAGCTGACTCCATCTTCCTTTTGTCCTTGCATATTCATTTTGTTTTTGGTTATTTTCCTAACAGGGTTTTTGGAGGGGTAATGTCCCAGCCTTGCTTATGGTTCTGCACAATTTAAGTCAGTTGTTTCTGGTTCATCCAAGTCAGGTCTGATTTTTGCTGCACCTATTCAGCATTTTTTTATGCATATCAGATTGTTAGACCTAGTATATTATGCTTTCGTCTTTCTTTATGATGACGAGATAGAAATATACTGTTAAAAACTGTTGTGAACTTGTGATGATGAATTCCTGTGCAATGTTGACCCACTTGCCATGCGTTTTCTTTTATGTTTTTGATGATGCCTCGCTCTCGTGTTTTCTTTATGCAGAAGACCATATCAATATAAGTCCGTATCTTTCGTATGTTAGTGGGGCATTAGCGGGATGTGCAGCGACTGTTGGATCCTACCCATTTGACCTTATAAGAACCCTTTTAGCTTCACAAGGGGAACCAAAGGTATTTTGGAATACACTTTCAAGTCATGACAGTTTTTGCCAATTGGGGTGGTTGAGAGAACTACTTTATTTAGGAACAAACTTTGGAACACAGCTTTTAAAAATCTTTGTTCATGTTTGAATCTACTAAGCTAGTCTCCTAGTTAGTTTTGCATATTGTATTCCTGTATCATTCGATGCATAGAAATTATGCTGATGTTTTACCTAATGGTGCTATATTTCAACCAGGTGTATCCTAATATGAGTGCTGCATTCTCTGATATACTTAAAAAACGTGGCTTTCGAGGGCTTTATGCTGGACTGACACCAACACTGATTGAGATAGTTCCTTATGCTGGATTGCAGTTTGGGACATATGATACTTTCAAACATTGGACTATGGTGATCTACTATGATCTCACCCCCTCCCTTTCACACACACTCATGCTCTACTGAATGTATCTGGAGTTTACTGGTGTAAATTTGTTATTTAAAAAATTAAGTATTTTGTTAGGAGTCCAATTTGATTTGATTTCTTGGTTATCTAGGTATGGAACCGGTACAGATCTGGTTATGATTTGGAAGCCGATCGATGATACTCTCTCAAGCTTCCAGCTTTTCCTATGTGGATTGGCTGCCGGCACTTGCGCTAAAGCTGTATGCCATCCACTTGATGTGGTTAAGAAGAGGTTTCAGGTAAATTTCTGGCTTCAACTATTGATTATTCATTTTATTTTTCAATGTTCCTACAACAAACCAAGCGGCTCTAGTCTAAGGAATTTTGACCGTGTTCTTGCGTAAGACATGCTCATCTTAGGAAATTTCACCTCCTCACTAGAACAGTGATTTCACTTGTAGGTTGAAGGGCTGCAACGTGATCCAAGATATGGAGCTCGAGTGGAGCATCATGCTTATAGAAACATGTATGATGCACTACGCCAAATTTTGCATAAAGAGGGTTGGGTCGGTCTGTACAAAGGCATCACCCCGCCAATTGTAAAAGCTGCACCCGCAGGTGCTGTAACCTTCGTTGCTTATGAATTCACGTCGGATTGGTTGGACTCCCTTTTGAGATTATATGTTTTAATGAGATTCTATTACTCGTGCATTTTATAGTAGCAGAGTTTAATGGTAATGTTTTTGCTGCTGATGATTCTTGGAGATGTTATAAAAATGTTGCCTTTGCTTACTAGATAAAAAACATTGGTTAAGTAACTATAATGTTATTATTATATCAAAATATGCAGTATTCTAAAATAAAAAAATTCGGAAAACAATGTACATGAGAATCCCAAAGTTAGGTTGCAAATCAGAAGAGAACAAATTCATTTACAAACCTTAGTATACTATCAACTTACTAACATAATCTATTATATTTGAAATTTGTATATTACACTCAAGTGATGAACAACTAATGTCACTGCGATGGTTGAACTTGGAACTTGATCTTGTGCACGAATGCCGCGTTAGCATCAGGACGAGGAGCTTCTTGATCCACGGCCGCATGCCATTATGACTGCATTTGTTTCCTAGAATTGCGCCTTATCTCGACCGATTGTTGCTGCAGACTGGAAGTTTTTTAGTGTCTCAATAGTCCATTGTGGGCCGAGCTCGAGCAGGCCAGGCTCTCTAGCAACCTTGCTCAACACACTACTCACACATGCAAAATACTGATCACCAGCTTTCGTCATTTTCCTCCTAGCAAATCTCTTCACTCCAGGCTTAAGGAAAACCAGGCTTGAACTAGAACTAGAGCTAGCAGCGTGTCTGAGGCTAGCGCTCTTGACTTCCTCCGAATGCCAACCACGTGCTAGCAAACGCGGCCAGACTGCCTCCCAGAACAGATCATTCAATAAGGACTTGCTAAGGCAGCAATCTTTGCTCAACAACTTAGAAATTTCATCTGTTGTAAGTGAGACATACAAATCCTCTAATGGCAGCCCCCTCTTAGCCCTTTTAGGGGAACCTTGATGCTTACTCCCGAATGATTTTGATTTCTAGAAAAACAACCAAAATGAGGACACAACACATTCAATCAAGAAAAACACGATAAAAACATGAGCTATATAGACGTACCTCCAAGAGAGCCTGACTTCGTTTCTTCCCAGCTTTACGCTCGTCTTTTGGGTTTACCTTTCCAGACGGATCATATATATTCTCCACAGAAGCCATCTGCCATCACACAAGTAAAGATGCATCACTTCGAATGCTTGAACGTTAATAAACGCCAACTCAATCAATGCAACATAGAATTCATAGCTTAGGTCACAAAACCGAACAAGAAAAGTGATGGATTTTGCAACGAATGGTGAAAAACGCCTTCAAAATTGCACCCGTGCCTCTCACTAGCAAACAAAACAGACTTGTTCTGATTCAACAATATAAACAAAGTGAAAAACAAACCCTAACGTACCAACCAAAAATAGGGTTTAGGAAGATAAATTTTAGTAATTGAAATTGATAAAAATTCTAACTATAGACCAATCCGGTTCCACTCCTACTATGATTCGGCAACAAGAAATATTTTCTCTAGCATATATAAATAACCAACTTCGTATGAAACAAACATAAATTTCAAGCTAATCAACTTAGAAAAGAGAAATAAAAAAAAAATCGATTCAATTAAACAAATAAGTTATGACAAAACCTAAATCATGACAACACAAAGAGGTCACTTAAAATCGCAGAAATTTATATTTTGGTGATGCTCCAAAATTAAGTAAAGGAACGAAAACGCTAAGAAAAAAAAAAGACAAATTAATGAATAGAATATGTAAAAGTTTTATGTTATGCATGTGCATATACAACATGTAAAGAGGGAAGAAACTGTGGTTTACCTTGAGAAGTAGATGTGCAGAATTGAATCGAAGAGAGAAAGAGATTTATTGAGTTTATGTGAATGCAAGATCAAATAACAAAGGAGTAGCAATTTATAGAGCGAGCAACAACCCGCGCGCGGTTAGGAGTCGTTATTTCTTTAATTTTATATAGGTATTTCTGGATAATAATTATTATAGGAAAAATAATAGTAGTTGTAGATTAGTTCAATTTCATGAAGTCGTTATTATCTATAGGTCTTTTATGGAAAGAACTATAATTGAAAACATACGACTTTATTAGTTTTATTCCAAATTTCCAATCGAGTGAAGTCGTAAATTTCTTTTATCTATATCTCTTTTTCTGCAACAATTATATTATATGAAAAAATTACTCGATCAATTCCAATAAAAGTGATGTATATATTTTCTAGAGTGAACTAAATAAATGGTACCTGATCTTTTACTTCCGCATATAAATGGTACTTGATCTTTATTTTATATCGTTTTTGGTATCTCATGACAAAAATAACCCTAGGTACCAAACATGTGTTTTTTTGTTATGGAGGATATTTTTGGAAATTTCAATTAAATAGAACCAAATATGTGATTTTTTTTCTTCCTTTCTTATTTCAATTTTTTCTTCTTTAGTTTATGATAATAACTTTTTTCTTCATTTTCTTCTTTCTTTTTAGTATTTTATCTTCCTTTCTTCTTTCTTTTTTTCCTTAGTTTATGTTTCCTCTTTTTTCCTTTCTCTTCTTTTTCTCCTTTCTTTTTAGTGTTTTATACATACATCTAATTGCATTCACAATATAAATCAATAACAAAACACCTAATTAAATGAATTATTTAAAGTAATTAAATCAATTGAATATTTTTAATTAAATTATCTATACTCATTTTAGGGTTGAAACGCCTAACTGAAAATATTCAACTCTTTATCATTATGAATATAATTCACAATTTTAGATTTTGATTAAGGCTATATTGATTAGTTATTAATTTAATATAAAATAATAATAATTATTATTTATTAATTACTGTTAGTTTTTACTATTATAATAATAATATTATTATAATAATTAAATATAATTATAACTATAATTATGATTAAATATATTTAAATTATATTAAAAAATAAATTAATTATTAATTTATAACATCAAAATAATAATAATATTATTAATTAATAATAATAAGTATAAAGAGTGAGAAGAATGAGAGAATGTATTATAATATCACTTTTGGTGAGTACTAGTTTTGTCAATGCCCAAACTACCCTTTATGATACAAATGGAAAAATGAATTTGTTTAGAGGGTATTTTGGGGTGAAAATTGCATCAGGTACCAAAAATGTGATTAATAGGTATAAAAAACGATATAAAATAAAGATCAGGTACCATTTATGTACGAAAGTGAAAGATCAGGTACCGTTTACGTAGTTCACTCTATTTTCTACATCTCTTCAAGCCCGTGTGTTTTATTTCTAACGTTTTTTAGATTTCACAACACAATAATCATCCAGTTAAAGACTAATCTCACGTGCAAAAATAACTCCTAACATATTTTTTGATTATATACTGCGTGTCTGCGTCATACATTAATATTACTTCAAGTCCAAGAAAAAAATTCTAGAAAAGCAATACATCCCAAGTTCTTGACCACAATAATATTTTCTAGGTATAAATCAATATGACAAAAGCAATCCATCCCATGTTCTTCAATTATCAGAAAAATATACTTAGTGCATTTCTCTGTAATATTTCCATTCTTTTACCTGCATATTAAGTATTAACTAATTATGCATTGACAAGTGTTGGTGTAGTGGTGTACTTTGATCGATCAAGACTTTCAAGAGTTGAATACTCGAAAGAATTACACATTATATCTGAAAACAAAATTGAAAGAAGAGTAAAAACTATGCTAGCAAAGAACTAACACGCTAGATATATATTGATTAAGAGATCTAAAAGAAACAACCACCTGCTTAAAGTTAATAAACTGGGCCACTTAATTCCATGAAATTTTTCATTGATTTATTATATTGTGCTATATCATGTTTGTGATATCATCTATGAGTTATAATCTGAACTAATTGACATTCTTTAGAGCATCCACAGTAAGAATAGGCCAGCCATAGGCCAGCTACTTTCTCTTCCTGCTACGTCAGCAACATTAAAAATCCACCAGCCACGTCAGCATTTACTCAAATAGGCTAGCTATAGGCCAGCCGCAATAAAAATAATTCAAAAATAACTACATTTACGGAATTAAATTTACGATTAAATTACGGAATTAAATTTACGAGACATATACGGGAAAATCCATTCATTTCATTAAAAAAAGGTACATAGATAAAAAAAATACATGATTTTTTTGAAAAAAAAATGGGCTTCCACACACGAGCACCGCCAATCTCTACTCCTCGTCGTCGCCGCCGCCGCCGTCCTCGCCACCGCCACCCGAGGTATCTGCACCGTGGGAGTCTAAGATCCGCTCGTCGCCGGGGTTGGACTCGTTGTTGTTGTCCATCGCTTGATATTGCTCTTGTACAGAAAGTTAGAGAGAGAGAAAACTCGTTAAAACAAGTGGTGCGAATGAACATGAAACTAAAATCGCGTATATATAGGTTTTCAAAAAATTAAAAAAAAATAAACGAAAATTGGCGCTGGCCGATCGGCACGCCACAATGGCGGCCAGCGCATCGGCCAGCCCTAGCCGATTTTCTCGCGATTCTCAGTTGGCCAATTGTAATAGTTCGGCTAGCCGACCAGCTAACGACGAGAATCGGCTAATCGCTATTGTGAATACTCTTAAAGGACCACAATAACTTAGTTGGCACGACGTTTTGTCTTCGACCTATTAATCGAAAATTCAAGTTATCAAGTCTATGAATAGTATACTCCATATAAGAGATCTGACAAGTGGATTTACTAAAACTATAATTTTATTAATAAGAAACAACTGCTTTTGGTATAGTGCCTTTAGAAAATAAACAATGCTTTCACCTCTTAAATGTTTGATGAGCGATCCATTGGGCTTATACATTATAAAATTGTAAAGCCTTCTTATGGGCCAACCGAGTTGAATAGCTCATCTTTTCTCTCTTCTATCTCATTAAATGCGACATTCGAATACTAATATTTACTAAAAATATCACCAACTTAATAACGGCTAGATACATCGCATGTTAATGAAGGCATTGATTGGTATGGCGAAATTGATTTTATATTGGAGCAAACTTCTCCAAGATTGGTCAAGCCCTAGTCATGAACAGCTCCACGATCCAATTATAAATAAATAAAGTTAAAATAATCACTAATAGTACAAAATAAGGGCGTTGAAATGGAATCTTCTCAAAATAAGGGCTGTGCGGGCCATAGAATATTCCTATGACTTCTCTTGCATTGGCTGTAATTTAATAATTTCAAGCAATTGTTTCCCTTTCAAACCCTGTTTTCCCTCATATAATAAAAATCCATTTTTTATTTTAGAAAATGTAGTGATGAATCAGACAAAAGAGGACTGCCAAGGAATCACCAACATGAACCAAATATAATGTGGGTGCACTTAAAAAGAGGAACTACTACTTTATTGCACCAACATGACATCTGTTTGATATCAACTTGTTGATTGTTTTTTTTTTCTCTTTTTTACTATTGATACTAATTTTACACAGTAATATGTATTTATGAGAAGTATCAAATGAATCTTTCTTAGTGAAATATAAATTGATCAGTATTATTCATCAAAACTCCCCCTTAGTCCTAATTACTAGTAATGAACTGGTTTAGTATTTACTTTATTGTGAACATGGCATCTGTCATTGATCAAGTTTTGTATGTATATATTCTTTAATTTAATTGAGTAGTTATATAGGAGTATAATAATTTTATAGACAAGAAGTCATTGAGATGCATAAGTATGTCTTTTCCTTTGTTCTGGTTTGGTTGAATATCCATAAACCCCGCGACCTTGGAACATGCGAATGCATTCATTCAAAACAAACTAAATTAATTTATATTTATTTAATTTGTCCACTTGCAAACTAACAAATACGAATTCTTAATCATCATCACCATGAGTCCATGACTTAGATAATCATCATACAAAATAAATTCGATTACATCTGTGCGATTGAAGTATGCGTCCGCAAAGTTTCTAATTAATTCTCTCATTTAATTTTTTGGCCATATTGATTTACGTACTTGGGATTTAAGGTAACTTTCTCTTCGATATAAATATGATTTAATGTATAAAAAAATTGAATAAAAAATTTATTTTAATTCAATACGTGAATTGATATATGCTAAAATTATTTTCATGAAATGAATAAAAGAAATAATCAGTAGGATGTTAGAAGCGTAAAGTGTATAGGGAGTATAGTGCTCCCCTTAGTCTATATCATTAAATCTTCGTATGACTATCATTAAAATAAGATGCATTGCAGAGTACATACTCATGAAACCCAAAAAAATATACACTCTATAAAATGCAGTATCTTTATAATTAATGATGCTACGTATACACAGTAAATGTATATTAATAATACAACAATGTATTTTTGGAATATAATCATGATCACACAAATATCAATTATTCAATTGCGGGAGAATATACTTCTAGTTCGATCTAATCCTGTACCTATACATTTAATATATACTAGTACAGTAGTAGTACTTCTTTTAAATTTAGAATCAACGTCGTCATATTCTTCAATTTTGAACTCTTGGATGATTGTGGATTTTTAAAATTTAAACAAAGTGATATCAAAATCATGTCCATATAGACGCATCATGCATAAATTTATTGATATGAATGTACAAATACATATAATTGTGGAAGCATGCCTAAGTCCAAAATAACACTAAGTTTATCTTAATACTCATACTATGTTTATCTTAATAGTAGTCCTATAACTATACTATACTATGTCCAAAATAACTATACTATTTTTTTGGGGAAGTGGGTGATTAGGACAAACTGTCAGAATCCAAATTTTCTACGGTTATGAAGATGACAGAATTATTACCAAAAGCAAGTGGGATTAATTTGACCCAAAAATGTGCATCAATAAGATGCAAGAAAATCCATATCAAGAAAATATGTAAAATGTTTTCTTCTTAGCAGTTTTTTGTGTTTACATTTTGTGCCGTTTTTTGCATTTTTAGTTCATTATCTATTTATCTTCAGTGTCTATTTATCTTGAGTATTTTGAATAAAAATAAAAATAAAAATTGGTCATTTAAGAAACTAACTAGAGTTAAAATTCCATGACAAAATCATATGGATTTGCATGTTTTCATATATATAATATAATTCAGATATTTATTTATTAATTATCAGTATCCTACAGATTTAATGCTAAATGACCAATTAATAGTTTAGGATATGACTATGCTTTTCTCTTTTGATTAGGCATATCAGTAATGGAACATACACATATGATCATTTATAATAAATAATTTGTCATATTGGAACACATCGTTTTGCAACTACATTACTAAAGGTACAAGAATCTCCAGATGTATTTTGTCCAAGGTTAATTATATTCTAGAGAATCATCTAGTTTTATTTTACACGTCATTGTGGATTCGAACCCGAGAATACGTTTTGACCTTATGAATTAATCACTCTACTACTTGGTCAATTCACAAACAAATAAATACTCTAGTTTTTATAATTGTGCACGGAACGTGTGGAAATAGACCTGTTATGTCGTAGGCAAAAATTTACATTACCGTGTTATTTTTTTCCTAGCTCTCAAAAAAGTTGAGCTCAATTATTACTACATGATTTCACGCTATTAACTAAAGTTGACTTTTTAGTGTTTTCTGTCTTTTTGCCATTTTTTCCAAAATGTTTTATTGAGATTCGCTTCTAAATTCAACTTGCATTCGTTCTTTGAGGAGTTTCTTATGTATAGCTTTTCACTAGTACTATTAAAAAAAATGATTTTTTTATATTAAACATAATGTCATTATAAAACTTTTTTAAATTATACTTTAATTTTTAATTTTTAATTTTTGACTAAATATGGAGTAAGTACTATTTATCCTCATCCAAAATACATATTTATCCAACATAATAAAAGATATCTTAAATAAGATATCAAATTAAATCAAACTAAGTTATATCTCAACATATTTATAAAAAAAAAATTACGTACAATGTATAAAGTTAGTAAAATTAAGGTATATCACTTCGTATTATTTATATTTGTAGACATTATGATGTACCCATAACTACATGGAAGTATACCTTATGTGTACAACATTCGTGAGTATCAAGCTTGTCTAATGTACGTTTTGCGTTGTTTGTCTGTTTTATTTCTTTAGTTTGATTCTAATACATAAAAAAATATCATTAATATTTTGAATTTTACAGTTTTCATAAAGATCAAAATTTGATTTGTTTATTTTCTCTATAACTTCAAATAAAAATATAAAATCGTGCCAAGGCTATAAAGTCAAATATATTCTTTGGGAGGATGGATTCTTACCTGGCGAAATATTTAGCAAGCACTAAACATACTTTAACACTGAGATAAAGATTATTAGTACTTGCATGTCAGCTCCCATTTGCAGCCAAAAGTGCCACAATTTATGGCTCTTAAGTTTAGCAAAATGTCGCATCAATATATATATATATATATAGAGTTGTGATCAATGTCGAACCAATTTTAAAGACCGAACTAGAGACCAAATCTGGGCCATTAGATCTAGTTTTTTTGATGAGATGTGCTGCTATGAAAATTTTTTCGGCTTCATTACAAGCCCATTTTACTTCATTGTATAAGTTTATTACTTCATTCTGTACGTAATACCTTGAAACTACAATATGTTTTTACTTGCTTCCAGTAGGTTTTGAAATGATCCAACATATGCTTCATTCAAATTCATTGACGTGGGTTTTTGCTTGATTAACATTTAAAAATGCAATTTATTCAAGTGAGTTTATTACTTCATTCAGAAACATTATTACTTCATTAAATAAGATTTTTACTTCATTCCGGTAGGACTTCAAATGCTTCTACACATACTTCATTTCAATAATTTATTACATTATTCCATGTGATTATTAAACCATATTAGCGTTATGGCTGTGGTGATAGATATTGTAGAGAGAAAGAACGGCACGCGACGGCGAAACCACATTTACGTACTGGAATGAAGTAAAAACCTACTGGAATGAAGTAAAAACCTACTAGAATGAAGTAATATATTCTGGAACGAAGTTAAATCTTCGTAGCATATTAGTGTGACTTATTTACCTTCGGATGAATTAAAATAGGCTCGTGATGAAGGCGAAAATAATTTATAAATTTATGTATCTTATCCATAAAAAACTAGATCTAAAAGCCCTAATTTGGTATGGTTCGGTAGTTCGGTCTTTAAGAGTGGATTTGTGGATAATGGGACTCTATATATATATATATATATATATAGGGGTGCGTTAGGCTCCTTTGCATCCTAAGTGTCATATTTCCTTCTTAATCTCAGCCCTTGGATCCTTGAATTGGATGGTTGTGATCAATGCATTATTAGTCTATAATGTTGCATTATTAGTCGTTGTGCATTATTAGAATGAAAATGTGCATTATTGCTTAAATTGGACTCGTGAATCCGGTCACATAATCTGAATATATATTGTTTAAATATTTATGTCTCTAAAGATTTCTACCAATTAAATTAGTGTTTTACCAGTCCTTGTCAAGTTTATTTTGCAATAGCTAAAAGCTAATTGTAATATTGAGAAAATTCAATAAAGTAAAATATTTTACTACTATAAGCTAACCCTAGCTCCTTTTAATATGGTGTTGCTGAGTTGCTCTGACCTGATTAGCTTATATGTTTCGAAACAAGTAACACATTTAATTAATTAGTTATTTTATGGAATGGATGAATTTTGTAGTTTAATATTTTATGTCGCTGGCCAAGTATCGTCACACGCCATAAGTTACCATCTAGGAAGGACACATGAAATATGACATAGAATATCTACAATCTACATACATATATAGTACTATATAAACAAACACACAACACACACTATATCTATAGTTTGACCAAGAGATTAAAGACATTAAACACAAAAAAAAAAAAAAAAAAAATTCTCCCTCAAGATGTCTGCCTCAAACAACAACAACAACGACGACAACGCATTCGAGTCGTCAAAGGCCGTGTTCTCGATAAGCATGGCGGAGAGCAGCTCCTCGTCAACGAGCGAGCAGGAGAGGCTGCTGCCGATCGCGAACGTGGGGAGGATCATGAAGCAGATCCTGCCGCCCAACGCCAAGATCTCCAAGGAGGCCAAGGAGACGATGCAGGAATGCGTCTCCGAGTTCATCGGATTCGTCACCGGCGAGGCGTCCGAGAAGTGCCGCAAGGAGCGCCGCAAGACGGTCAACGGGGACGACGTCTGCTGGGCGATGACCGCCCTGGGCTTCGACGACTACGCGCCGCCGCTCAAGAGGTATTTGGAGAGGTATAGAGAGATTGAAGTCGATAGGGCTAATCAGAATCGGGCTGCTAATACTGGAGAAAATGACGATAATAATTTGTTATTTGATAAACCGCAGAGGGATTCTGCAGGTTGAAACCAAATTATATTGTTTTTTTTTCGGATTTTTGGAGTTCAATTTGATGGTTTTTTGAGTAATTAGGGTTCTTCATCAGCTGTGAGTTTTGTTGCCTTGGGTTTTGAATGTAGTTCTTGAACATATATGCAAAAATAGAGAGGATTTATTTTTTATTTTTTGGGGATTTTTATCTTTTATTTTTATAAAGTAGTGATGTATGTGTACAATCTGAGCTTATTGCCAACGACTGCTTCTAAAGAAGAAGTATTGAAATTTAAGATTATAGTACTACTTAATCTGATAGTTTGGTGTAGAGTTGGCCAATAAGGATTATATTCATCATTCATGAGTAGTTGATTTGGGGTGGTAAGCACAAATGAAAAATTCCTCCAACTATGGGTTCATGTAATAATTAAAGGATTTCTATATATATGATTAGAAATTAGACGAGTTTTTCTTTTTATAATCCAATTTGCAGGAAAACTACTCTTTGTTCGGTTATTCTATGCAATAGTTCACTGAAGCTTATCACTCGCTGTCTTCTAATGTAAATTAACACATAATATACCTGATCTTGATTTGACGACAAAGCTCATTCATCCATTATATGAATCTTGTTATGATATGATCATAAACTTGAGAGGGTTGTTGCTTTTGTTGTCAATAGACGTTTAATCAAATTTAATTTTGATTACATATAAAGTAAATTGGAAGTGAGATTGTAGGGAAGTAAATTGGAAGTGATATTGTATAGGGACTAGATTGTTGATGATTCACTAATTATTGAAACCTCTTTGTGTTTATTACAGAGAGATGAACAATCTCTCCTAACAACATGCCAGTAATTATACGGCTATAAGTCCAATACACATGCAAGATATAAGGAACCCTAGGCTACACTTGACTCTTGATCGACGCAAGCCCAAGTTATCCAATTGTATCACTTACACACTAAGTAGAGGAGTTAGTAGAACAAAGAAAGCAGATCTTTATAGATCTGTACAAGAAAGAACAAACAACCACAAGCGAATATGCAAATTGTATGGTGGCTCAGGTTGCACAGCAAGTGCACCGACCAAGCAACCCCTCCTTTTAACTGAAAATACACAACAACTTGACATTTTGTTAATTTTGTTGTCAATAGTTGTACATTTAATCAAATTTAATTTTGACTACGCAAAGTAATTTGGAAGTGAGATTGTAGGGATCAAAACGTCGAGAATTCACTAATTACTGAGACCTCTTTATGTTTATTACGGAGAGATAAACAATTTCTCCAAACAACAAACTCGTTACACGGCTTTATCCAATACACAAGCAAGATACAAGGAACCCCAGCTACACTTGAGTCTTGACTGACACAAGCCCAAGCTATCCAGTTACATCACTTGCACACTAAGTAGACGAGTTAGTAGCACAAAGAAAGTTGATATTTACAGATTTGTACAACAACTCCACCGACCAAGCAACCCCTCCTTTAACCGAAAGTCATAAGGCGAACAACGTGGAACCAACACCGAAGTACCTGTCTCAGAAAACCCTAGGATTCACCGACTACTACTCACGGTCACTGCTACTGTTAGTATGCCTTGAATCTGTATAGTTTGTTGTTATGCTATGTTTCTGTTTTATGCCCTAATTGTTATATTGGGCCTATCACGTCGTCTGTGTGTCTATTTATATAGAAGTAGAGCACACAACTATGTAATCTGAAAACAATCTGTTCTCCATTTCCTGCTCATGGACGTAGCCAACACAACATTGGTGAACCACGCAAATATGTGTCTCTTTACGTTTCTATTTGTCTCGATTACACATCTGCTCTATTCAGTCATAACAGCTACAACACGCACATACGCACAACACCGCTCAAAAACTCACAAGACTCTCAAGAACATAGGAAACTCTCTGATCTCACAAGGAACCATCGATATCTCCTCCGACTTAGCAGATTGAACACTCAAGTTCAATCAAGCATCAGACTTCGCAAGGAAACCCAAGATGTTACCTCTACTAGAGACGTCACCGTACTAAACTCACAAAAGAAGAGATTTGATAGAGAAAGTTCTCGAGAGAAGTAGGAGAAAACCCTTGATCGCAGAGAGAGAGAGAGTCTGAAAATGAGTGAATAAGAATGAGACTAATGGATCACACAACAAACACAAAAGAGATCGAACGGCTCATAGATGAGATCTGCGTGGAGCAAAGACGTGGCAGCCATCGGGCGTACAAGGGAGTTGAGAACGGGCCAGCTGGGTTTGGGCAACACTAAACCACATTGGGCCCGCGACAAATAATTGTCGGGCCCAATAGAGATAAGGCCCATACTCCACAGAGATTGTAAACTCAAATTTCCTTACATTAACTAAGCCGAATAGAATCAAACATGGAGAAGGCGATGGATTCCAAGAATATAAAGAGTATATCCTATGCAATACCATCCATGGATTTGTTTCATGTGTCATGCTTCCTCCGAAAAGAAGTACCTATATCCACTATAATGTTTTTTTTTTTTTGCATAATCAGGTTATTGAGACCATTTATCTCATTTTTGGAGTCGAATTATCTAATAGTTTTAGTTTCCAATTGTTCTTTCTTCAACTTCAATATCTCATGTATTAATTTGATTTTGAAATTATTAATTAAGGTTTATAATTTCAATATCAATCTCTGTCTCTAACAAGAAAAAGGTAAGAAATTATAGTTGAAGGGGCATATATACACATCCAACTTTTTGTCATGGAAAATCTCTAATATTTGTTCATCGACTCTCCCTTTTTATTTTCTGCGTGTTCTTTAAAGAAAGGCAAAAACAATTTCCATTAGGTGGGACAATTAAATTTTTTATTTTAAAATATAGGGGGCAATTTAGTACTTAATTAATTATATTAAATAATTTACTATATACTCTCCCTTCTTCCATAAAAAATAGACTAGTTTTACTATTTTATTATTTTGGACCGTGTCCTTAAATTAGACCAAGTCTAAATATTGAAAGTTTTTAACGAATTACACGCATGCCTTTGTTCCCTCCCAAATACACGATACTTCCATCTCTATTCTACATATGTTTTTCAGTACGTATTACTTCTTAATTAATAGGAGCACTACGTATTAGTATAGTGACGAACTTGACCAACTCACTTTGATAATTTTTCAAGCAGTTCCCAAAATACAATAACTTAATTGATGCATAGGAGAAATATGAGAGATGTTGTATGTGGTTTTCTGTACTTTTTCATGTTGTAAGATTTTTTTTTTGTAAAGCTCAAATTAATTTGTGTGTTTGTTTACTGAGCCACGTACCGTTTGTTTAGGCTGGAGCTGGACTTTGATTAGGCCAAGCCCAACCAATCGATTATTCAATTATGTACCCATTTTAACAGAGAGTTGGGCCTAACACTACCAGGCCTAATTATGAAATCATTAAATAAATATCTTTAAGAAAATTTATTGATAACTTTTCATTTATTTTTCCTAATACTCCATCCATCCCCGTTAATTGGTACCGATTTTTTTCTTTTTCGTCCATCTCAATTAATTGACACCCTTACTTTTTATTACTTTTGGTAGGGGTGTGAATACGGATATCGGGTATTGGATTTACCCATACCCGACCCGATATCCGCCGAATTTGGATACCCAATATCCAATTTTATGGGATTGGGTGTGGGATTAGATATTGAAATATAAGATAAATCGGGTATTGGATAACCCGAATGGGTATCGGGTATTACCCGAATATCCAATTTATTATTTAAAGCATATTTTAAATTAGATTTAGCCATTTTGCAATAAATATGATCTTATACTTTAAAATATAAGTGATCCATTTTTTTAGTTTTATACTACAAAATAAATGAAACATTAAAGATATTAGTCAATTTAGATATTTCTATATTTCTATTAATATATAAAATTTAATTTTTTATTAATTATTAACACATGTAAAGAGTCGGGTATTTGGATACCCGATACTTCAGATATGGATACCCGGGGCGGGTATTGGAGTACCCGAAAATATATCGAGGCGGGTTTTGGATAGACATTATGATGATTTTCGGTTTGGATACCCGGTTTTTTCGAATCGGGTATCCACGGATACCCGTATTCCCACCCCTAACTTTTGGTAATAGACCCCACATTCCACTAACTTATTCCACCCACATTTTATTATTAAATTGATACTATATAAAAGTAGGACTTATATTCCACTAACTGTTTCTATCCACTTTTCACCACATTTCTTAAAACATGTGTCAAATCAACCGGTGCCAATTAATGGGGACAAAGGGAGTATAAATATACAATTTCTAATATTTCTATTTTTGTTTTCTCAGCAACACCAACAAGCAAAATACTAGCTACTTATGTCCCACAATAGGAGTCACATTTGGTGTGGACGTTTTAAAAAATGTAAAGAATAATGAGTTAGAAAAGTTAGTGAAATATATGACCCACTTTTTATATTTGTTTTTTAATAAAATTTGAGTGAAAAGAGTTATTGGAATTTGAGATTCACTTACTAATATGATAAAAGTGAAATATAACTCTTATTTTATGATAAATTGGCAAAATATAACTCTTATGGTGTTATGGTGTGACAACGGTAATATATCATTGAGAAATCATATTGGGCTTATTCTCTCATATAGAATTTTACTCATCAAACGTTGTTACCAAAAACTCTTGTCAACTGTAACTAACAAACCCCACTCCAAATGAAAACAATTCCCAATATTACGTTGCCAACCTAATCTCATAATTTTATATCCTTCTAATGGAGTTGCTACCCTCCTCCAAAAACAATGTGTGTTTAGATAATACGGAACAACCGACAAATGTCAAATATTGAAGAATCTTCTTATGCACTTAATAATGTTACTTTCATAATTATTTTCGTGGACTGGATCATAATAATTACTCTTATTCATCATAATTACGTGGCCTAAATCTGCATCGATCAACAACCAACAATTATTGAA
This sequence comes from Salvia hispanica, assembly GCF_023119035.1. NCBI lineage: Eukaryota > Viridiplantae > Streptophyta > Magnoliopsida > Lamiales > Lamiaceae > Salvia > Salvia hispanica. The sequence goes on along the minus strand of NC_062970.1, from coordinate 6,715,605 downwards.
TGTATATATGGCTGATAAGACTTACTCAAAATATGCCCAAAATTGTTGCGATTTCCTAGAACCTAGTACAATATTAGTATTATTGCCCAAAATCTGGATCATAACAAATCTTATGACTCGAATTCTGCATTTATAGTGGGAATTTTATAGGGAAACGGTTTAGTGTTCAAAGATATTTATTATCAATACAATAGCATAGATTAAGATATGTTTTTCTAAGTGTCACATTAGAAGAAAAAAAATCAGCCTTGAATTTGAGCAGTTGGCTGTGAAACATCTTTCCCGGAAAAAGGGAGGTAATATTGGCATAAGTTTGACTGGTGTAATAGATTATTTTTTGTGCATGAAACTATAAATTCAGAATTTATTAGTAAATTTTTACGCGTCGAGTTATCACGTTAGATTTACTATCATTTATGGAGAATGTTAATTGAAAATGTTGCAGTTGACAGCACTTTCTCAGATGCAATCATCTTTGTTTAAAATGTGATTTAGTAGACATAGCCACGAAAATTCCTTCGAGATTCACAAGTCCAAACATGACTAATAGTAAGATTCCTAAAGATGGCCATTGAAGTGATCAAGACAACGAGGAATATATTAGTATTATAATTTGAATTATATAGTATTTATTATTATGACTGGAATAAGGTTTTATAATTATTATGATTATAGAAGTAGGGGAGTGATCAATTGCTAACTTATTAGTAATCACAAATTAAAACTAAATCTTGGTCATTAGATTTCCTAATCTAATGGTTGAAATAATGTCACATGAATTAGATTTTAAATTAAAAAAATTATTAAATAAATTAAAGGGTATTAATGTCAATTCTTTCTCATCAAAATCATCTCAAAACTTTAAATTAACGTAACTCTCTCGATTTAAATTATTTTTTTCGCAAAAAATAGATCAAATTAAAGATAATTTTATAAGGATTTCAACGAGATCGCAATTGCATATGTTCCGACAATGTTCGAGTGATGAAATTTAATAAATTATATTTCAATTTTCATACATGTTGATAAGCAGATTTTATCAATAAAATGCAAAAAAAAAATTCAATATTGTGTATACAAAATCTCAAATAGTGTAAGTAAAATATCAATAAAAATGTGTTGATATTTTCTTGTCCATGTGTTGATATTCTCATGTTATATTGTTGATATTTGTAACACACAATGTTAATATAAAAAAACACCCACGAAAATTATCATATGATAACATAATGACGATATTACCATTTTGTTGATATTTTGTTTACTATTTATTGAAATTTGTGAGCTTTAATCTCATCCACTCATTTCAAAATCTAAGGGTGTAGATTTAGTCTTAGTTTTAGATTATGATATTATAAGCACTAGAAGAGCACCCGAAGTATATACTTTGATCAAATTTAACATTAGAAAAAAAAATCGTTAGTATTAATTTTTGTATTTTATTTGTAGTGATTACGTATTTTATAAATTATTTGAAATTAGCTAAAGAATAAAACAGAAGTGTGGTAACACACAGTGACAAAGAGATGTATCCAATTATGAATGCTCTAAAATCTTTGATTTGTTATTTTAGAGTTTAAATTTAAACCCTTTTGTCCTTGTTATCGTCCGCACATAGATGAACTTTACATGAAACACACCACTCCACTACATCTACATGTAATCTTACTTATTTCAATGGAGATAGGTAGGAAAGAGGTGTGCGGAGATAGGTAGGAAAGAGATGAACTTTACATGAAAGATGAAACACACCACTCCACTACATCTACATGTAATCTTACTTATTTCAATGGAGATAGAGTAGGAAAGAGGTGTGTGAACTGTGGACTTAAAAGCATTAAACTCATTTAATAATCCATTAATTTCAAAGAAAAAGGGCAAGGATTAACTGAACACTTTGGAGTCATGTTGACCTCTCATCTACACGCAATTGACCTGTGTAATTAGCTCGCAACTAATCCGCCGCCGGGAATCCCTAATATACCCCCAACCGAGTCCCACCCAGTCCACTACAAACCCCTTGACCTCCGACCCATTTCCGTCATTTAAGCTCCCCGCGTCAACCAAGGCGTCTTCAAAGAGATAGACGTAGACAGGAGTTGGCCCTAATTCTTGACCAACTGAAACCGTCGCGAAATTTCCTCATCATCACCTTTTCCTGCCTCTTTTTTTTTTTTTTTTTTTTTTTTTTTTTTTTTTTTTTTTTTTTTCTTTATAAATTTTAGTTTCAGTTTTGTCCCTTTTATAAATCCACAATTCATCACTAGTTGCTTTCTCACTCATCTTTCATCTCTCTCACACTAAACAATTCTCTGAAATTCGTGTAACTTTTGGGGATTTGCATGTCTATACCGGACGAAAATCAAGTGATGGCGGCGGAGCCGGGGCAGGGCTACGCTTTGAGCGGGAAGATAATGCTCAGCGCCATCGTGGTCCTCTTCGCCGTCGTCGTTTTCATGGTGGCCCTCCACCTCTACGCGCGGTGGTACCTCGTCAGGCTCCGTCGCCGCCAAATCGAGCGGCGCCGCCAGCGCCGCGGCGCCCGGCCCCACGTCGTGCTCTACGCCGACAGCGTCCTCCCCGGCGCCGACCGCGGCCTCGAGCTGGCCGTGCTGAACTCGCTCCCGGTGTTCCTCCACCACCACCAGGCGGCGGAGAAGGAGAAGGAGCAGGAGGTGGCGCCGCCGCCGGAGTGCGCCGTCTGCCTGTCGGAATTCGAGGAGAAGGAAATCGTGCGGCTGCTGCCGAAATGCAACCACTCCTTCCACATAGAGTGCATAGACATGTGGTTCCGGTCGCACTCCACCTGCCCGCTCTGCCGCTCGCCGGTCGAGAAGGTGGTGGGCCACGCCGCCGCGGAGCCGCTCGAATCGGTGGAGGACTCGAATTCGTCGGAACCGGGTTCGAGCTCGAGGCCCGGTTACTGCGACACGTGTCAACACGCGGAAGGGGAAACGACGTCGTCGTCAACATCCCTAGGGGCGAGAAAGGGGGCGGATTTGGTAGGGGTGAGAATTGAGGTGCCGGCAAGGCGGCCGGAGGCGGTGTTCGAGCTGACTCAGAGCTCGCCGGCGAGTCGGCTAGCGTATTTCAAGAGAATTCTCAGTATGGGGAGGAGGTCCCCGGCGGCGGGGGCGGGGGCATCCTCGTCCAGTGGCGGGTGGGGCCCGACGACGCCGCGTGGGGTAGGTACGAGTGGTGGGGCCCACGAGTTGGATTTGGAGAGTGGGATCGGTGAGTCAAAGCGGGTAACGGGTGGGGTAGTGGAAACGAGGTGAGGAGGGAGGCTTCCAGGAAACCACGCCGTACTTTCGAGGAAAACGACAGCGTATTGCGGTCCAAAATTTTCTGTAACTAGTGTTGGACGCGTGGCGTGCTCGTAAAGGAGATTAGATTCCGCTGTTTCAATTAGACTCAAATGTATTGGAAAACGTGGATGGAATTATCACTATGCTAGTGGCCTAGTGGGAGATATTTTAAATTGTTTCTTTTATTTGTAAAAAGTGTGTATATTATATTTAGATTTAAATGATAGTGATCTATCGACATCGATTTGTATTGAATTTTATTCGTCCGCGTTAAATATTTATCTGCAAATATCTATCCACCGAATTGATGAGAGTATTCACAATAGATACAAAGAACTACAAAGAAATAAATAATCTGAAGATTGCCTCAGCCACGGTTAGGTCTGAAATCTTAATTTAAAGAGCAGTATTATAGATAATACTCCATCTGTTCTATTAGAAACGAAACGTTTTTTTTTTTGTCGGTCTCATTAAAATTGAAATGTTTCTAAAAATGAAAACAATATCCTTTCTACATTTTCTTCTTCCTTACTTTACTTTCTCTTCATTAACTCACAAAACAATACTACATAAAATCTCGTAGCGAAAAACAAATGTTGCATATTTAATGGGACAGAGAGAGTACTCCCTCGGTCCCACTACAAGTGAGGAGTTTCTTTATGGTCGGTGTTTTGAGAATATGATAATAAAATAGTTAGAGTGAAGAGAAAGTAAAGTAAGAGAGAGAATAATATAGAAGAGAGTCGTATATACATTATTATCTTAATTACTTTACTTTTTCTCTACTATAACTATTTATTAGTACTCTGATTTGAAGAGAGTATCATTTTTGCAAAATAACGTCCGATTTGAAGAGTCTCACTTGTAGCGGGACGGAGGAGCACTACTTCCTCTATCCATAAAATTAACATAAATATTACTACATCCGTCCCACAATATATGAGTTAGTGGAATGTGGATCCTACTTTACTATTTATGGTAAAAGTGAAATGTGACACTTATTATGAAACGGACTGAAATGACAAAATGTGACTCTTATTGTGGGATGGAAGTAGTACTTCATCGAGCATTCCAAGTCTATGTGTTGAAGAATCGGGAAGGGTGTGAGGATTTAGGGGTGGAGGATGTGGCAAACGCAAGTTTGGGGTCAATAGACTGGTTTACGAACTATGCCAGAAGCCTGATCACTCGGCCTGGCATTGTAGGTTCAATTTACACTATTATATGTATATTTCCATTATGTTCTTTTCTCAATTTACACAATAATATATGTATATTTCAAATATGTTATTTTCCATCGCCTTTCTCGACATTGTCGGTTCATTCGACGTTGACGTTGCTTCTCTAAGCAACCATTGAATATCTCAATTTTTTTATCATTATTCTCTAGTTCATTTTTATCTTAATACTTATCTATCTCATGCAAATTCTACTTGTCAATGCTACAAGTTTTTCAGCAATGCGGACATCGAATAGTATCTCATAATTTTTAATTTTTGTTTGAGCCTCCAACGTTAAATTCCTGACTTCGCCTCAATACATAGGTATCTCACATGCATAATGCACCTACAACCTTGCTTAAAGATTCTTGTATATGTGAAGCTAACAATCTTCAATCAAAGTTTTCTCATGCTGGGTACTAATCCAAGATATTGATTTTTTACTTTTAGGAAATAAATTAAACACATGATTATAAGTATAAAAAAAAAATACTCCGTATAAGAATTCACCCAAAATAAAAATTATGAAAATTTGTATTCACTCTTTTGTCAAAAAAAAAAATAGTCTTATTTTGTCATTTTTCGGATGTCCACGTAGTCTCATTTCAAAAAGAAAAAAAAAAAAAACTCATATTTTATCCATTTTTTCTTCTTGTATCTCTTATTTTTTCTCATTCTCTCTTCTACTCTATCTATCTTTTTTCTCCTCTTTATTACTTTATGTCATTAAAAACTTGTGTAATCAATGAAAGAGACTATTTTTCGTGCATGGTGGGAGTATTACATGCCACTTGCACAATTCAATATTTACACATGATTATAAGGAGATGTGTTATAGTTATGCGTCTTTCTTAGAGACATGAAATCCAAAGAGTCTTAGCCTTTCTCCAAAAGTTAAAAAAAAAGACTTTCATAAATGAAATTTGTTCCCTATATTCGTCTACTTCAAGAAAAAGCCCAATAATTTCGGAATGCCAATTTTGTCATTTACCCGTGACCCATTCAAGCCTAGCTTGCTTGTATCATCCCAATTTTAGGGTGGCCCAATCTAGCGGATACTTATTTTTTGGTAAATTGTCGAAAAAATCATGAATTTTCAAATTTTGATTCATCCTACAATTTTAAAAATTGGCTATAAATATTTGAATTTTAACATTTTTTAATCACGGGTCTAATTTTGTCGTGTAACTAGTGTGACATCCGAAAAAATGAACAAGGGCAACATCACTCCATAGTTTTATCATTTTTCTCACATAATTAGCAAACAATTCAACAGCAACATCAATTTGAAACATGTTATCAAATAAAAATATATTTCAAATAGGAAATCTGAATTTTTGTCATAGAAAAAATGTAAAAAATGTAAAATTTCAATAAAATTGTTGGCTAATTTTTAAAGTTATGAGTCAAATCAAAATTTGAATAAAGTTTCAATATTTTTGCAATTTACCCTTATTTTTTTTATCCATAATGTTGGGGTATTGTGTTGTAGTCTTGATAAGTGTCATATGTAATGTTTGTGACAAATGAGAAATAGCAAGACAATGCACGATTCAACTCTTTCAGCCCACATCGTTTACTAGCCTTTTCTATTAGCAAACTGGTATTTTCAATTCAAAATTCTACTGTATTGTGTTATGAATTATGATTGGTTAGGAAACTAATCATGGGAGCTGTCGTTGACACTTGACATGAATTTAGTCAACAATCGTTGGCAATAATGGATGCGTAAGCTTCACAACGCAAACGGGTAAATTTTAATGATTTGAAAAGGCTGACACGAATATATGCGTGTAAACAGTCGTTTCTGCGCAAAATAAAATTAAACTAAAATCTAGTTAAACTGAATTAAAATATAATTCATATTCTCGTAGTTACGATAGATAATTATGAATGATCAAACTCTAGTTAACCGCTAACTAAGAGCTACCGGCGGTTTAGGCGTGTGTGGAGGAGTGGGATAAATGTGATGTGTCGGCACCCAAATTTTAGGCGTGGGTGGATTAATGGGCTATATGTATACTTTCTTCATTCTATCATATTTAAATCATTTTTTCATTTTATGATGGTTGAGTAATTTTAATAGTAATAGTTCCTTATTTTTCCTTTATTTTTTCTTTCTAAGGAAATATTTATAATATTAAAACCATTAAACTTAGCATACCATGCAGCTTAACATTAGAATACTTGTAGTTTCTCATATTGAAAAGTTCAATATGTATGAAAAACTTATTTAGGATTAACCATGCCTCCAACATAAGGAATTGCGGTGTTCTTGACCCAGCTGTCATCACCGGCGTAGACCTTGGCCGGTGTGAAGCCCTGAGCCAGCTCCGGCGTCATCTTCTGAATACCCTTCCACGTCACCCGCTTCGCCAAATCCGCCCCTGCCCCACGGTTGTTGTACTCGCCGTAGTAGAGCGTGTCGAGGCCGTAAGTCCCCATCCACTCCGCCCACCCCTCCGCCTCTATGAAGCCGCCGATGCTCGACTCCATCACGATCGTCCTCGAGTACTCCTTCATCGGCCTCCCCAGGTACGCCTTCGCCGGCGGCTTCGCTGCCGAGAACTCCTTCTCCGCTGTGATGGTGCAGTTCTGGACCACGGTCACCCCGGCCCCGCGGCTGTCGTTGCGGGACTGCGCCGTCACCGAGCAGATCTGGTCCGCCAGCGGCTGCCTCACCGCGATGTCGCAGTTCTGGAACACGGCCACCGCGTCGCCCCAGATGATGTCCATGGTGCCGGTGACGCGGCAGTCGCGGTAGAACTGGCGGTAGATGTGCGCATAGAGTGTGCTCTGGTAGCCGCTCATGTGCACGTTGTAGAACACGGCTTTGTCGCCCGAGACACGCACTGCTACCGCCTGGCGCCCCGAGGCTCCTGCCGTGTTCTCGATCCCGATGTCCTTCGCCATGAAGTCATCCCCATCAATAGCTACAGTCATTTTGAACATCATTAAAAGACGACATTTTATATACGGACATTTAAGAAAAATTGACGCTTAATAATTGAATACTTATTATAATTTGACCAGAATTTGACTAAATTTCGTGATTTAAATAGCTACTCTGCAGTCTGCACCCACAGAGAGTTGCCGTCTGGAAGGCAGGAATGCCCCCTGTGAAGGACTGGCTGCCGGAGATGACGGTCTCCGTGGGCCCTTCTCCGACGAATACGACGTTGTTGGCACCGCCGGGGACCTTGAGAATCTCCTTGTAAACACCGGCCTTGATTTGGATAATGAACAACTGAGTACTATTCAATGGCGCCGCGGCAATAGCCTCCGCGATGGTCTTGTATTTTCCGCTTCCGTCCTGCGCCACCACCGCGCTCGGAGTGAACGCCCCCGGCGCAGCGCCGAGGAGCCCCCTCGCGTGATGGCCGACGAAATCAGGGACGTTATCCATCCGGACCCTCTTGGAACCGCTGAGCAGTTTCCCAAGATCAAGCGACTCGACAATCGCAAGGCCGTTGCTGAGCAACTCGCCGGAGGTCTTGAGCAAGTCCTTGATCTTATCGCCGGTTTCCCCTATACCAACACAAATTAATTAATTAATAACCAAATTGGATGTTGATACAGTTCAAACTTCAAACCGAAGAACTCATCCCAAAATACTAGTCAGTTACTTGACTATTGACGTGGGAATTGAGTGAGTAACAGATTTAGAAATGATATACTATACCGGTGGTGTTCTCGAAGGCGTCGACGCAGGTGTCCTTGCAGGTGAGGCCGGCGCTGAGCCAGACCTTGACGTCGTCGATTTTGTGGACTTGTCTGAAAGATCTTCGCATGTTGCCGATGGTGGTGTTGAGGACTTGCTCGCAGACGGCTAAGGCCCCCTTGGTGCGGGGATCCACCACCGCGTGTTTGTAGAGAGCCGATTTTCGGATGGCGGTTTTGAGGTTTGTGATGGTGGAGTTGAACGCCGACAGAAGAAGCTCCTTGGGCTCGGTTACGTTGGCGTTGGAGAGGGTTTTTTGGCAGGTTTCCTTGTACTCGGCGTTGGAGCACATGGCGTCGATCTGGGCGGAGTTGTCGGAGGCTGCCGCTGCGGAGATCATGCACGCCACCGCGAGGAAGGTGGCGATCCGCGCCGCCGTTGCTTTGTTATTGCTGTCGACCATAATTTTGGGACTTATTTTCTTAGTAATTTACTTATTTACTTAGTTTTGGTGGAGATCTATATTTATTAATTGAGCGATATGGATGTGGAGGTTTTTATAGAAACCTTTTGTGGCATGGTGATTGTATGGCTATAACTAGCTAAAGAGAAGGAGTCGATGTAATTAGACATTGTGGGTACAGATTTCCGTTCAAATTCCGATGGAGGAAGGACAAGCGGTTCGAATCTCTCTCAAACTTCCACAATTTTCAAACTATGAGTATATAAATATCTAGTAAAATCTAGTGAATATTGAAAAAAATGAAAATAAGTGTATAATCTTAATAACATGAATGATAATAAGTGTACGATTTTATAAGTAAGTTCAAATTAATCAAATAACGATTATTTTTTTTTATCAAACTATCTTCAAGATGAAAATAAATGAAAATTGATAAGCTCATAACATAAATCTCTAATAGTAACAAATTAAAAATCTGATTTGATTAAATATAGCTTTTTTTAAGAGAAACAAAATACATATCTAAATATTACTACTGTGAAATTTACATAGTTTAAAGCTGCACTACTACAAACTAACAACAGTATAAAAAATAGAGTTGAAAGCACCTCCTAAACTAATAATCTGAATTAAATGAAAATGTCTCGTTTATACGGAGTATATGAAAAGCATGGAACATTGGATGCATGCATATGTCGTTTAATAAGTCACAAACAATGTGAAATTGTAAATAGCATTAAATATTTTGTTGAATTCTGTACAAAATCCAATGAACAATAAATATCTGCAAAACGGAAGTAGAAGTTCGAAAAGGGGTTAGAATTTGAAATAATTTATTGCTTTGACTTTCAATCTAACTAGCCGATTTACCGGTCCAAAACGGTCCAACAGGCAAACGATTTTTACAGGCCAAATCGGGCAGACAATGCATTGGTTGTCATCTGAACCGGTCGAACTGGTTGGTCCGATCCAATTTTTAAAATATTGAAATTGTGAATAATTTTACATTTTTAATAGTGTCAGAGTAATTTTACTAAATCGACAGAAATGGAAAACTATAACTATTTTTCAATGGCGAAAGAGTGCACTGCATATATACTTATTATACTGATTTAGCATTTTTTTCATTATTTATTCATTTTAGTATGTCTGCCTCTCGTGTGTTTATATGTAGATGCCATGTATTACTATCTCAATCTCCTCATAGAAGTCCACATTTGACTTGACACAAGTTTTAATAAATATAAAAGAAAGTGAGTTGAAAAAATTAGTAGAGCACTAGAGTAATGCATAATTTGGTAAAGTAAGAAAGAGAGAAAAAAATTGGTATAGTAAGAGAGAGAAGGAGAAAAAAAGTAATGGAACTAAAGTTGGTGGATTATGAGGTCCACTTTAAGTTGTTAATTGTAGTAGTATAAATGGTAAATAAATTGATTTATAGGGGTGTAAAGATTTTCTAAAATAGAAAGTTTAAAAGTTACTACTACTATTTTTAAGGAACATAGTACTAAAATGCAAAGAGTTGCTACTTTTAAAAAAGCAAAAGGAGGATAATAAATAGTTAAAGTGGAAATATAATAAAGAAAGATAAAGTAATGTAGAGAAATGGACTGTAGAAGGTACTAGTACACTTTTTAGGCCATCCGCATCCCTGTCTCTTATCCGTCTCTTAACCGTCTCATCTCTTCACTATTCATGGGCCCCACTGTACTTTTCAGCTCATCTCTTAACTAAGAGACAACACCTGCATCCCTCCATCTCTTAACCATCTCATCCCTTAACTATTCATTCAATTTCATTTTTTATTTTTATTTCCAACAAATTCAATTAATAAAAACACACTTCATTAAATAAAATAAAAACATACTTCATTAAAATTATAATTTAAAAGAAAGAGAGATGAGAGAAGAATAGATGTGTGTTTGTATGTAAAATGAAGAATGAGAAGAGTATTTATAGAATATTAAAAAGAATAATAATTTTTTTTTGAAATTGGACCGTTGAACGGTCGTATTACTGTTTTTCAATTTAAATTTTTTTTTTTCGAAAATTCAATTGACGTCATTATTCGGACGCGTGGCTAGCCAGCTCGAGACCGGCCTCTTCCGCGTGCGACGCGTGACGAACTTGCTCATCTCGTCGAGACGAGATGCATGCCGCATCGCCGTCTCAATGCGGTCTCGTCTCTCCGAGACGAGATAGAGCCCTCATCGAGAAGCGATACGGATGCTCTTAGATCTAACTACAACGCACAATACAATCGTGAATTTCTTGAAATGATAATTATGAATATATAATTAAATAAATATGGAGATATAACTAAAAAGAATAGGTAAACATTGAGATTTCTCTAATAAATTTGAAATAAATTTAATTCAAGTGGCGCTACACAAAACATTAAAACACCTCCAAAAATAATGAATATTTGGTCAAATCACGTGCATCCTCGATTTTAATAGTAATTCCTCGGTCCCTGAAAATTTGTTAAAAATTTGCTACCTTTCAGTTTTATCATGTTTGGTAATGTCCATCATATTCCACTAACTCATTCTCGTTCACATTTTATTATAAAACTAATATATATATGCTACCATCTTTTTCAACCAACTTTCTATTACATTTCTTAAAACTTATATTAAATATCTTAAAACTTTACCATCTTTTTCAACCAACTTTCTATTACATTTCTTAAAACTTATATTAAATTTCTTAAAACTTTACCATCTTTTTCAACCAACTTTCTATTACATTTCTTAAAACTTATATTAAATTTCTTAAAACTTGTACTAGGTGAAATGATCAGAAATTAAGGGGGACTCGGAGGGTGCACATTCGTTATCACTTATTTGGCGCCCCAAATTTAGCTCACTGTTCCATTGGAAATTCTAAGACTGAATCAATCAATCAATTCAATGGAGGAAGCAGTAGTCGCCGTAGCTCTAGAAACACTACGTGATCTTCTATTAGAAGAAGGAAGATTGTTAGTCGGCGTTGGCGGCCAAGTGCAGACGCTACAGGTTCAGCTCAAAGAGATCAAGTGTCTCCTCAGAGATGCCGACAGTAAACAGCACCAAAGCCAAACCGTGCGCAATTGGCTCTCACAGATCAGAGACCTCTCCTACCGAGCTGAAGACGTCATCCTTGAATACGCAATCAGAATCTCCTCCGATGGCCGCCGCCGCGGCCTTAAACTATTCCTCCGTCGATTTTGTCTCTGCTACTCGCTCCACCAACTAGGGTCGGAGATCGCGGACATCAAATCGGAGCTCGCAAGGGTCACCGATGATATGAAATCGTACGGAATAAGTAGAATTATCGATGGAGAGGGGAACTCCGTCCAGAATTGGGCGAGGAAGACCTTCCCCGATTTCGAAATTGAAGACTGCTTTGTTGGGAAACAGGATGACCTAAAACGGCTGGTTTCGCTCCTGCTCGACGATGAGCATCGAGTTGTTTCGGTTTGGGGCATGGGGGGTATAGGCAAGACAACCATTGCCAAAAAGGTCTACAATCACATGATTGAGGCTGAAAAGGATCGCTTCGATTCGTTCGCGTGGGTTTGCGTTACTCAGCAGTGTCAAATTCGATCGGCTCAGGAGGATGTTCTGAAGCAGCTTGATCCAGAAAAGGGGGACTGCGTTTCGAGTCTGAGCGACACGCAGTTGGTGGAGAAACTGTGTGAGATTCAAAGAGGGAAGCGATGCTTGATTGTGCTGGATGATATTTGGGAAATTTGTCACTGGGATGGACTCAAGCATGCCTTTCTTGTGCGGAATTTGAAGAGCAAGATTTTGGTGACCACGCGCAAACAGGACGTAGCAGAGATTGGATTCTCTGTGGAGCTTGGCCTGCTTAGCTCGGAGGATTCGTGGGAATTACTAAAGAAGAAAGCATTTCCACACAAGAAAATTCCAGGTAAAAGTCACTGACTCAACTTATATATTAACTTGATCATTCTGATTATTATATTTGAAATCATTATTTTGAATACAGAATTTGCATTGCAAGAAAATCTCATAACTATTGGGAAAGAAATGGTACGGAAATGTGGTTGTTTGCCCTTGGCAATTTCTTTACTCGGAGGGGTCTTGAGTAAGAAAACTTGTGTGAGAGACTGGGAGTTGGTGAATGAAAATATATTTAGAGGTGAAGGGCACGGCGTAAAGGAAAATCAGATTAATGGAGTGCTAAATTCAAGTTATGAAGATCTACCTTATTGTTTGAAGCCGTGTTTTCTCTATTTAGGTAGACTTAAAACAGATGAAACCATATATGCTCCTGATCTGTATAGGATGTGGATAGCACAAGGCTTGATTTCGGATGAGAATTTTAAAGGAAATGATGCAACTTTAACCGATATTGCAGAGCTCTACTTAGGCGAGTTGGTCTCGAGGAGTATTGTTCAGGTTGAGCTTGAGGATGTTATTCCCAAACAAAAATTTAAGATATGCAAACTCCATGATGTAGTAAGAGAGCTATGTTTATCAATGGGGAAAAAGGAGGATTTTGGTGTACAAGTTTTGGATTATCAAGGTGGGAAGTTTAGTACTTTACTGCAGGAAGCTCTGTCTCGTATTAAGACACGACATTTGGCTGTCCATTTTAAAACAGAGCTCCAACTAGAGCATGATGGGATTACTGTCACTTGCGCTGAAGATAATCGCAAGCATCTTAGATCTCTTGAAATACTTAATGATATAGAAAAGAGGCGTATTGAATTCCCTCCGCAGAGTATAGTTGATTTTTGGAAATTCAAGTTGCTTAGAGGTCTAGTTATCTTGAGGTTCAAATTTGCGGACAGAAAGTTACCAAAAGGAATAACTGAACTTGTTCTCCTTAGATACTTACGTCTACGTGAATGTGAACTTGATAGCCTGCCCTCTTCCATAAGCAATTTAGCCTACTTAGATACCCTTGATTTATATCTTTCCAGGAACGTTCGAGTTCCAAACGTGTTGAGCAAGATGTCCAGATTAAAACATTTGCTTCTTCCTCTTTACGACATGGAAAAAATTGGAAATTACAGACTGAAATTGGATGATTGTGTAGATGAGCTGGAGAGTCTAATAGGGTACGATAGTTCAGTGCACGAATTCAAACATATTACAAGAATGGAGAATCTACGACGTTTATCAGCATCAGTAGGTGACAATGAAAGCTTATCAGCTCTTACGAATGCCATTGCAACAAAGTGGAACAAGTTATCATACTGTACAGTTTCAATCAAGAAGGGTTGCGAGTTCACAACAAGTGAAGAAGGGTTGATGAAGTTGAAGCAAGCATTCACATGTCCCAATATTTATGCCTTGAGAGTTTGTGTGAAGTTAGGGAACCTTCTAGAAAAGTGCATAAGCGACATTGTTACCTCAAAAATTGTGAAGCTATCGTTGTTAGAATGCGAGATTGAGCATGATCCAATGGGGATTCTTGGAAAGCTTCCTTCCTTAAGAGAACTGTATTTAGGGCCAAAATCATTTGTCGGAGAGGAGATGACATGTCCTGCATCCAGTTTTCCTTTACTCAAGACGGTTTCTCTAGCTAGATTACCAAACTGGAGGAAGTGGGAAGTGGAGCGAGGAGCCATGCCTCTTGTTGCTGAAGTAACTATTACTCGTTGTCCTCGTTTTGAGAAGATTCCAGAAGGATTCAGTAACATTCAAACTCTTCAAAAATTAGTGTTATCTGAAGTGCCAAGATTGAGGAAAAGGGTTTTGGGATCAGGCCAAGGGGGAGTGGATTTTCACAAAGTTCGCCATGTCCCTTCAATTATCATCAACAAGTCTGTACACAGGTAAACACCTTTTGGTCTGTATATATATATATATGTGTTTTAATGTTTATGATAGTTCATTAGAATTTAGATTGATATTAAGAGATCCATGCAGACCTTGTGTTTTTTTTGTTGAAACAAAATTTATTGGATTGAATCCCATTACTTTTGGATTTAAATTTTACAGGATGAGCGTTCCTCTTCTGGATAGAGACCTTAATAATAAAGCAAATAACATTTGCCGATGAAGTCTATTCCGTTTGTAGCAAAGTCAGAAACACAGTAAAACTCTCCTTAACAAGAGGTTTTTGGTTTCAGTCTGAAGTCATGTCATCTTCCTTTGGTGTTGTAGGTTTGTACCCAAATCTTGTAATGTTCCTCTTTGCACTGTGTCTTATGCAAGTTTATATTATCTCTGTTATGTACAAGTAGTATTTAGTTTAAATACAATGATGCAATATGATTATATTATAGAAATATGTAATATAGCATATAAAATACTTGTCACATCAAATTGTACATGAGGTTACATGTTGAAGAAAAGTCTTCCTTCACCTTGTCTGGAAGTTAAAAGCCCTTATTGAGAAGGCAAAAATGAAGCCAAAAACTAGAGCAAAGGCAGCTACAATAAGGGCGACGTATCCCACAAACTCTTGCTCAAATCCAAAATAATCTCTTATAAATTGCTCCACAGTTTGATTAGTCTCCAACACATCCTGGACGTCTCCGAATTGTGAGGCGATTAATCCATACAAGGTCCATGCCACTGGACATAAATAATAGTACCATCGCCACCATACCGGAATTCTCTGTGTTATCAACACACGAGAAGAGTGAGATTGAGAAAGAGAGAAATTAATTAAAAGTAACTTACAGTTTTAGGGATGAGAAATCCTGAGAAGACGTTCCATAAGCCGTAGAAGGCAGATGAGACTATGGCAGCTATGTTGTGGTTAGGTGTAACGGCAACTGTCATCATCCCATACAACGTGAAATATAGCAATGTCAAGTACGTGAACAAAATGTACCAAAAAAACTTCATCAGGCTCCACTCAAATCCAACCATCGCATACACTATAACGCCGTATATAAGTGTTTGAATCAAGATGTGAGGAAGTTCCACTACAACCTGTCGAGTTTATAGAATATTATGGACATGTCAAAATTTGTAAGACTAACAATCAAAAGATTTGTTTCAGACCTGTCCGAAAGCATAAGGTACAGCTGAATACATTCCGGCTGCTCTTTCCCTGTAAAATACAGTTCTTTCTATGGCGACAACTGGCTGCACTGATGATGCATTCTGTACTCCAAGAAATAGAACGGCAGCATACATAGATCCCATAGCGTTGAAGATGTCTAATGTCTTTGTCCTGATATAAAAAACCGACCCATGTTAGGACTGTGGAACCATATATTTGGATATAATAACATGATGGTTTCAACACTTTAATTCAGGTAAATATATTGTGACTACATGTGCATATATACCTTTTGGAGCCAAGATCCCAAAATATGGTCCCGAGCATTAGGGCGATGAACGTTGTGAATATAATTCTGACAGCAATGTAAGGCGGATTCCTCGAGTATGAGAGGTGCTGTTTCCACAGGCATGCCTTGCATTGGTTGAAGAATGTTTGTGAATAACGACCACTGAAATGTACATCTTTTGAACCTGGGACCGGTTTGTTCAGCTCTGCGATCAATGCTTTATTTCTCCTGATAAACCAAAATATAAGAATGTTTTGTGTATAAGAAAGCGTGTCTCAAGTTTTAACATAGTTTTACTTTACCTGTACAGTTCTGAGCTCTTGTAGAGTTGAGCAAAATCAACTCCTAAAGCAGCTTCTTGAGCTATTGAAGTTACCTCCAACATCCATGTAGCGGGGTTGTAACCATCTTTTATCTTTGCAACTCCATCAATTCCCTGTACACAAAATAGTATAAGATCTTGTTTATCGGTAGTGAATTATTAAATTTTAATTAGGGGAAATTAACTTATATTATCAAGAAATTTCTCATCACCTCAAAATATTGGATTAGTTGAGAACTATGCCGCCCCAATGGACCTACAAAGATCTCTTCGCCTCCCCGTTTCAGCAGCATCAACTGAATTGGCATTTTCTTCAGGTATTTTCTATGTATGTATATGTCTTGCAGAACAAAAGGACTAAAAGTGTTGAAGTACCTCATCAAACGAATCAAAAAGGTCGATGCTTGGTTGATGAATGGTGCATACGACAGTTCTTCCTGTATCCACTGTGTTTCTAACAGCTCTCATAACTATGGCAGCAGCTCTAGCATCAAGCCCTGATGTTGGCTCGTCCATGAAGATGATGGAAGGGTTGGCCACCAGCTCCACTGCCACGGTTAGCCTTTTCCGTTGCTCAGGCGAAAGACCATTTAAACCGTGCAACCCTACTATCCCACCCCTTATTTCAGTAAGCTCAACCAGCTCCATAACTTCTTCTATGAACATCTATTTATTCAATCATTTGTTAATGCAAAGCCACTGTTTATAACCCTACTAGAATTGTAACAGAAATCAGGGGATGGGAGGTGTGACCTTTCGAGTTGCAGATTGGACCTCAGGTGGCAAACGAAGCCAGGCGGAATACAACAAGGACTCATATATGGTAAGATGAGGAGAGTGAATGTCAGTTTGCTCGCAGTAGCCTGAAATTCTGGCAAATGTTTGTTGCTTCTTTGGATACCCAGATATGGTGATTGTTCCGCTGATATAACCTGTTGTCTTCCTCCCCGATAACACGTCCAGTAACGTGGTCTTACCGGCTCCTGTAATTCCCATCAGAGCTGTCAATACACCTGGTCTGAAAGCGCCATTTATGCCTTTGAGAAGCTCCAGTTTATCCTCTTCAACGCCATGAGCTTTCATTTCCTGTCACCATTGAGTATTCATATACATTCTATTTGAATTATTTTTTTTTGAGTTACCATTTGCTGTAAATATTCTTGATCATTACAGTGGCTATCATGTAGATACCTGTGGCATATCGACTAAGTAGCGGATATCTTCAAAAGTAATTGAATGAGGCTGAAATGGTAAGACCATGCCTCTCTTTCTAACAGAATTTGCCTTGACACCTAGGCCATTGCTGCCGCCTTCCACTGGTACGCTATTTTGATCCGCGTGGCTATTCCCAGCTGATGATGGTTGATTATGTTTATTCCATGCAACTTTTGCATTCCTTTCTGCTAATGTTTGTTCAGACAAAACTGGTTGAGGTTTCCCAAAAGCTGCATCAAGAAATCCTTAGTACTTAGTAATTTGGACATTGCAGTTACAACACGTCAACACCATATATAAAATTAGAAAATTAGCAGCTTACGGTTAAGATACATGAGAGCCATTGTGTCCAAGAAATTGAATAGAAAAACATATCCAACAAGAGCTCCAACTCCGATCCAATACCAATATACTTCTGGGAAAAGCCCGCGTGACTTTAAGATTGTCACGCCTAATGCCTCCCCGGAGCTTGAGCTAACCTGTCATTGATTTTTCGATTTTATGCTCGCATAACATTATGTGACATATACTTACATACAACCAAAGTGACTTACATGACTCCAACTCTTTCCAAGAAATTCATTCACTGCTATAGCATTCTGCCCGTACATCATTGGTGACGACCAGTAGCCCCATATCCACCATTTATTGATTTTATCTAAGAACAATAAGAAAAATTGTTACTAATATACTGTTATATTTAAGTGTCACAATAGATCGCACGCACCATAAGCACGCCTACACAAGTTTTTGTAGTATTGAAATATACCTCTTGACACTATAAACCCGCCCAAAACGAAAACAGTAACTAAGGAGCAGGTTCCGAATGAATTGGCAATAGTCATGTTTCTTGCGATTGACCCCATCAATCTAAACATCGCAGAAGCCATCTGGTTCGCCCATAACAGAACCAACCAGTACTTAAAAAATCTGAAAATGAATAAAACAAGTTGGATCACATCAACAAGTAATTATATTTATAACCATATAAATACTAATGCTTATGATTACCTAGTAACATCAGATTGAAATCCAATGCTGTAATAAGTAGCAGCAGCCCAAATGGCAACATCAAGAAAGGAAATGGGAATCCTCAAGATCCAAGCAGGTAGAGAGTAGGACCACACCGGAAAAAACCCAAGATCACGTTGCTTGTACAACACAGGAAGCCTCAGTATACTCAGTGCCATGTCTGAAAATCCATTGAACATTACTACAATCAGTGTGAAGTACAGAGCGGCTAAGTAAATCCCACCGTCTGCTTCTGTTTTCTTGTGCATTTCTGTCCTTAAAAATATCGTCGACGTTATTGCCGCCATCACAGCAAGCTGGAACAAATACAGATCAAATAAAATAACTCATCCCAAAAAAAAATAAGCTTATTAGAAAAGAGTCTATTTGGTCTGGAAACTAGATCAATATGGAACACTGGAGTCCGTAACAGTACCTGAAGTATTCTGAATATGTAAACAGGTGAATTTCTCTTCATAATGAGAAATTCTCGAGAAACATTAGCTTTCAAAACTTGGATTTTGGTGAGGCCGTATTTGTCAGTAGTTAGAGCTGCAGGATGGCTCTTAGCCTTGTCGAAAGGGATGGATAAGTCGTCCCTCATCTGTGTTCCAACGTGAAACGACCAAAATGCTTCGGAAAATTGATCTGCAGAGACAAAACTGTAAGGCTGGTCTCTACGTGCCCAATACTGCTCTTGATCTTTCCTTGATGTTACTTGCTGAAGAAAGTCTGCAATTCCTTTTCTGTCGGGACATCTGAAGCCCAAGCTCTCGAAAAATTCTAGAACGTTCTGTTGAGGGCCTTGGTACACTATTCTCCCGTCAGACAAGAGAATGATGTCGTCAAAGAGTTGGTAAGTCTCGGGTGCAGGCTGCAGCAGTGAAATGACGGCGGTTCCTCCAAGAATGTGGACGGATTGTTTTACTGAGTTCACGATTTGAAAGGTGGTCGAACTGTCCAAACCAGTTGATATCTCATCCATGAATAAAGCTCTTGCTGGTCCAACCAGCATTTCACCTTCAAAACACATTTATATGTTACTTTTCTCCTCTTGTTTGCAGACATTTTAAAAAATTCAATTCAAGTTACCTATTGTCACTCTTTTCTTCTCCCCTCCGGATATCCCTCGAAACAATTCGTTTCCAATCATGGTGTCAGCACAAATATCTAATCCCAATATCTAAAACAACTTGTTTAGTTAGTACTCTAAAATAAGATACACACAATACGATATTGTATTTACAGTTAATTTGGAAATTTCACATGATTCTTTAAGAACAATTAACCCCTTCACAAGGTTACCTTCATAATATAATTTGTCATTATACTGACCTCCTGCCCCTGAATCGAGGCCGCCTACAAGGACAAAACCATTCATATTAACGAATACGAACGCGAACATGAACACAAAACCATGTATATTTGGTTACATTACCTTCATGAAAATGTCAAGATCAGGATCTGGTTTGATGTTAGCCTCTTTCTCCCTCCTCAGTAATTCAGCTAGCATTTCTGCACATGTTCAAATTTATTGCTATGCAGATTAACAAAGAGTAACAGAATTCGCACTTCCAAATCTTGGTAGCATGAAAAAAATAAAAAATAAAAATTGAGATGAATGGTTACCATAAGAAGTTCCAACTCCTTGACAGCGAGCAGAGTAAGCTAGCGTTTCTCTGACTGTCAATTCTCCCAAGTGAATGTCTTGCTGTCCTATATAAGCTGATGTTCGTTGTGGTATGAACTCCTCCATCCCGTGACCGTTGTACGTTACTTTCCCCCTTAACTGCATTGTTTCATATAGAATGTACAAGTTGAGTCCATCCAAATACTGCTAAGCTCAAACTTGACTCATTGATGTTTCAGTTCGAGCTTGAGATTTATTTATCAAGGCTCGCCAATAGCCAAGCAATTTGGTTAATTTATGCAAATGAACCTATTCATAGAAAGAAGTGTTACTTGTAATTCTTGATCAAGTTTTCCTGCTAGTGCTGTGAGCAACGTTGTTTTTCCAGAACTCGGTGGTCCTAAAAGTAGAGTCATTCTGAAGAAGCAAATAAGAAGGGAAAAATAAGTACCAATTGATCAAACAAACGACATGTAAATAGTAGTACTAACATATTGGTGTTTCTAAATGTGTGGATAAATATTACTAATACCTTCCAGCTCTGATGATGCCATTCAGATCATGAAGAACTGATAGTGGTTTCTTTCGACTTGGTAGAATATGTAGCTTTGTCAATAAACCCTTCAATAGTGGATTGGCTCATCTATAGTTAGTTTAATTGTACTGAAATCATATATAGTTGGAAAAAATAATCAATTTTCACCACCCTGCATATTTCATAGTTAATGCATAAATTTTGTGTAACAATAGCGAGTTTAAGCATTACAAAACAAATATTAGGAGTGACATGATTTTAGTGATGCAAAGAGAAATGTTAGTAGGATATTAATTTTTCTGTCTTTTTGTATAACAAATTTAATTGCACACTCCTACTTTTTTTATTACTCCACTACATACTATAAAAGTGTAAGTAAACTTTTTTCTTCAAAAAATTGAAACATGTACACTCAAATGTCACTTAATTTTCTGACATATATAGTTTTATATTATGACACATAATAACTCCATATCACAAGATTGATGTCACAGTTTTATTTAGTGAAACTTGCAAATCTCACAATTCTTTATCAATTATGTCACTGTCGATGTTAGCAGAGAAACAAAATCCCAAGTTAGTTAATGGGAATAATGATTGAACTGTACCTGTACGATGTTAGCAGCGAAGTTCCGTAGTGTTGGGAGTGCTCGGGTGCCCACATAAGTTAGAGCATCAATGCTAAGCTCCTCGAAACGAACTTCAACAGTCGGAAGATGAATCCCAACCCTACATCCGCACTTAATATTATGGTTGAGAAGTTGATGGTAACAGCTTGTAATTTTAGTCTTGTCATGTTTGAGTTTTCAATGCAATAAACTAGAATCGGAGATGAGGCTGCAGTATGGTCTTAGAAAAGAATGAAGTTTAGAGTTTGCGATGTTAAGGTACCTGTCGATGCGACGTTTGATGTTGAGCAGAAAGAGCTCATTGTCTTGGTGTGCAGTGTTGAGCAGTCTATCAACTAGTTTTTTAGAGTCTGCTAATCCAATATTCATCACATCAACCTCTCTGGCGTCACCTTTCTCTTCCGAATACTGCACGCCTTTCCTTATACGCGCATACGTCGGGAGTCTCTGCAGCGCAGCCCATATCAGCGCCGTTTCGTCCTCGTCCCCTTCTCTACTCGACCGCGACCATTCTCTGCTACCTTCTTCCATTGATCTTTTCTGTTTTTTTACTATCTTCCAACCTCTATACATATATTTGTATTGAAGACAAATTCCAATTTGCTGTTTAGAATCCTATCTCTGTCGCTGTTAATTTTATTTTTATATAAGTGGAATTGCTAAGTCAATGTCGTTTTAGGTGTAAATTAGCCGGCCAAGTTTTAAGTTGTCACTACTACTCGGATATATATGTATGGATTACTATAGCCTATAGCCAAATATTTTTGTTCTTATGTTGCTAACATACTTATATATACCACATTATACTGCGATGGCATCGTACAAATCCGTTACTTAGGACATTCTTGTACGGTTGTATTTGTGATTTTCATTCGTCTATTTGTGATTTTATGGTTTATGACTGGTTGAGTAAAACACTGTCAACGTCGTCGTGCAACTAACCAATATCACCCTTAGCCTGATAGAATTAGCCAGAAACCAAGCAAGCTGACACGATTGACATTACTACGCAATATAGTCTAGAATTTCTGCAAATAATAATCGAAATCGGCGATTCAACTTCCATGGATTTGACATATAGGCCATGGCCTGTACACAATGCACTTGTTGCTATCTAATTCCTCTTGTGCTGCTAATTGAGTAAATACAAACTGTATTCACTTGGAGCTGACACTATTGGGCTGTAGTTCTCCACGCATTTGTTGCATTAGTATCTCCTCAATGCTATCAGCGAATGTCGACATGTTATGGCGTGTGAGTGCGTTCAACGAGTTTGCCATTTCCTAATGAATCGTAACACAGCAGAAACATCAACATTTATAGAGCACAAAAACAAAAACAATACTGATATGCATATCTGGCACACATAATGTTTTTCTTCAGTGATGTCTGCCTATGTAAAGATGTATGATAACAGGGAAAAATGCTTTTTAACCTCGCTATTTCGAGAACTAACTGAGAACTGCTTCACAGAAATGCAAGACAATGTATTTGCAGAGCAGATGAAGAACCAGAAATCTGAAAGCTTGATGGCTCGTACATATATATAGGGACTTTGAATAAGCTTGTATTACGTAAGAAAAGGTTTTGAATTTTGTTTCACGATGTCCATGTTCAAGAAGTAGAACACACACACCACTTACCAAAATCTTGCAAAGAAAGCTCAAAGAAATTTCTTTAGAATACTGGCTTGTGCTCTTGAGTGATATTAACTCCAATGCCAGATCTGATAATGGCCAACCTTGAGGCAACTTTATGAAAGCATCAATCCCACCTACCATATGAGCTACTATTGTGTCCTCCCTGTCTAGGTACTCAAACGAGTGTCTGAAAGAATACAATGTTATAACTTGAAAATAATTTGATAAAGAAAACTAATATAAAAATGTAAAACAAACCAACAAAAGGGAAAATAAGAAATTCCTCCCTATCAAGGTTATAACAGTATCACCAGACTGGGGGTCATTTGAGTAATACAACCCTTTCAATGGGTACTAGGGGACAACTCTCTGGTACACTACTCAAACAAAGAGGTAAATTACAAGAGGTATAAAGAAAGATTTGGCTAGATACAAAGATTTAAAACCATGTTAAAAGCCAAATTCTAATTCGCTAACTTCGTTATCACTAACAACCTTTTTTTCATGCAATTTTCATCTTAAAAAAATTGTTGAGTTACAGTCTATAATTTAGGACATGTTGTAGACAGGGTAAACAACAGCATTAAGTGAGATTTTTTATAATATGATGGTTGTTGTGTCCAATTCATCCACTATTCTGAAGGCTTAATATATGGATGTTAAAACAGACAGAAGGAAAGTAACGGGGGCAAAAAGAAAAGAAAAACTAAAGCTGAATTATTGAGTCAAAATTTCATCACTCTCATTGGTGTTTTTAATTTATTGAATATTCATTTTTACAGTTTTAACAACTAATAACTAGATTCAACCCCTCCAAGATGACGAATTCGAAACTACACTGGGCAAAGTGAACAAATATTATAAGCTCAATTTACCAACCAATGAACCACAACACTGACCTTGAGTTATTTGCATGCTTGACAACGAATCGTCTAAGTGAAGAAAGGGCAATTCTATCTTGCACCCTCCTCACAAGAAGTTCCAAGGACGACCTGGTCTCAGTGACTGAGTATGCAGAATAATGCTGCCTGGAGGCACAACGGTAAAAAATCATACAACTAATAAACACAATAGTACAAAATAGAATAGACAACAGAGCCTTAGATTCAGCATTTCTTATGGAACTATAAAGATAGGCCTTCAAGCAAATAGAACTAAGATAAACTTGATGTATATCAATAGATTACAAAATTTTGAAAGTACAATGATGCATTTCCAGTCATGTTTATTAAAACCTTTCAAATCCCACCATAAGTTATGAGCACAGGGAAAGATCTAGTTGGGGTAGTTATAAATAAACTCATGCTTATTTAGATTCTGTAAAAGGTCTAGTGGAGCAAAAGTAAGAAAAATTTATGTAGGATAGCTACAACATAATTCATGGGTAAAATCTATGCAGGAACTAACAGGATGCAATAATGGAAGCTATACCACATGCCCTAGTATTGTTATTGTCATTTATTGCGCATGGATGCATATATGTGACTCTGATATGTGGCCTAGGCTACAATACAATTTAAGTCATAACAAGCATAAATCCCTGGATAGTTCCATATCAGCCGGTATCCCTAAAATACAGTAGTATATCAAAAGAAAAACAAAGCATGTTCGAAATTTCAAATCTTCAGCTAGATAAATAAACAAAATTAAAGGCTAATTAATTTGAGGAATCAAAATCAGAAATTAATGGGATGAGAAGGCTGGAGTTACATACACAAGAAGGCACTCTCTGATTTTATCTAAGGTGAAAGGTAAACAAATTAGATTTTTGAAATAGTTACATTTTAGTTTATGTTGCCATCCCTCTAAAAGTAACCATCTGGCATATAATTCACATTCATTCTATTTTTATCTACTATGCCTTTGGTCATGATTCACTAATCACTACCCAAAAAAACATAAAACCTACACCTGCAAACTAAGCCTGAGCATGCTGTGCATCATAGCAAGGCAAAATTCCTTAGTGGTGATACAACTTAGCAATTAGCCAATTACTACTATTTTTCATCATCAGTCCTCTCTGATGACAGCTAGAGAGCATTCAGCAACAATCCTTTTCTTGCCACTCCTAGAGCATTTACCTATATGTCAAGGCTTGTTTCAATTCATTGAACGTTCATGATCCCACAGAGGCAAACCAACTAAATATCTAGCTGACCAATTTTAATTATAAACCCCAATACAAACAATAAAAACAAGAGCAAGAAAGACAACACAGAAAGAGCTTACAAACCTAAAAGCTTTTGTAGCATCAAGAATGTCACCAATGTATACGTCATTTGGAAATATCTATACCATTCAACAGGGAAAAGATTAGCATATAAGATGTTAAAGCTGTAAAAACATGATTTTAAACAATCACAAAGATAATCAAAGAGTATAACTGAAATAGTCAAGTTCAAGCAACATAATTTTCCCCTAATGTTGGTTGTTAATGTTGCTCTCATCTGAAAAGAATTTTATCATGAATTGTACTGAAATAATGAAGAGCATAGCCTACCTCAGCATTCTTTGGTTCCCATACGTCATCCACAATTTCTATTATCAGTTCATGATTCAATTCCAAGGGTTCAATGATACTTTCAATATCCTGTTTGTGCAGTACAGTTTCAAAATATGGAATATATGTCTTCAAGGATAATCTAATGTTGTTCCCCTCAATCTCGATCACTTTGACACCTGTAAATGCTTCCTCAATTTTCTCAACAGCTTCAAACCTGACAACTCAACAGTTAAGTGGCAACTTATAAAGAGAAGGAGAACAATGACTCAAAATTTTCTGAAAGGGCCAAAAACCTTTTAAAATTAGAATCAAGATCTTGCAATGACTTCAAAGTTCTCTTCTTCTTCTCAATCTGATGACTCAATTCTAAGATCTGAACATAAAGCACAAAAAGGCACAAATGTTCAATAGACAGTGGTTTTGCTTGCCAACAAGGAATTGAACTGAGATGAGGTTAAGCAATGGGGGGCGAAGAAAGCGGGCTGCAGTTTAGAATATCATCTAAGTTCCATGAAGCTAAAGAATTATAATAAAAATATAACAACTAGTATGCCATTTCACTGTTGAATTTACAAATAAAAAAGAAGCATGCTTTTGAGAAAAATAGGATACTAAATTATCTACACTTATTTTAACAACATATGATGCTTCACGATTATGAAAGTAAGTGCGTATTAGTGTTGAACCAAGCTTCATGAACCTTAAAGTTGGAGCTTTGTTCATTAGAGGAGTTAGCATGACCATCTGCTAAAGATGAGAGGTCTATTTGAGTATTCCTGTTTGCACCCGCATTCTGCACAAAGAATATCGAGCTTTAGCAGGTTAGTAACTTAATAAGAGTAAATAAAAGAAACACAATATCTCTTCAAGAGTACCAACTACCAACTTATCATTCAAGATCTATGGCTTCAATTTTGAGAGGAAAGGCCCATAGTTCAGATAAATAAACACATCCAGATCAGCATGCCAGAAGACTGATGTAATGCTAGGTATTGTAACTTATTCAAAACAGTAAAAAGTA
The DNA here is from genome assembly GCF_023119035.1 of Salvia hispanica. Lineage (NCBI taxonomy): Eukaryota > Viridiplantae > Streptophyta > Magnoliopsida > Lamiales > Lamiaceae > Salvia > Salvia hispanica. Next base: position 6,689,186 of record NC_062970.1, on the reverse strand, counting down.
GTTCTCTGATCCTTCTTTTCCCTCCCTCTGAAATGTAAACTGAAAATTGAGGGAGTGTCTCAAGTATATTATTTTGATAGAGCAAGCAGATTATACGGCTTTCTTTTGCCCAACACAGCTCCAAAATTTCAAAATTGAAATACTTTTAGCTAATCAATGGATGTCCAAAATCCTATCTCCATAGAATATCAATTGAATTACTTACTGCAAAATGCACTTCAAATTTCTCCCATTTTGTGATCACTGATTTTTTCTACTGAAACACATGTTTTTAACTTATATCAGATTGCCTAATTTACTATTGTGCGCTCATGTTTCCTTTCTGTATGAAAAATATATCCTTTAATATCACAGGTGCATGGGGTTCGGACCCAGTAGCAATACTATGGCATAACATGCTCTGCTGCTGGAGCATTCATTCTCAACTAAATTGCTAGAAGAGTCCATCAAACACTTATAAGGATAAAGCATTTCCCTTTTGCGGATCACATTGCATTAAACACTCTTATAAAGTAGTCCATTCGCTTCCTCGTGTTTATTTGGGCACTAAACAGTTTTATCCTTCCATAATGTCCCTCCTCTCACCCCTTCTAGTCCCTTCCACCAACAGATGACTCCCCGTGTTCTACCAACATTCACTAACCCTGCCACCACCATTTGCTATATTTTATTAATAACATAGTAACATACACCTTTCTGGAAAAGGACTCTTAAACCATGAATAGGCTGGTATTAAAATATCTGAGTAACATTAATTTTAGCATGCCTAAGTGAACTGCAATTGTCTTTGGCATTGAAGAAATTACTCTAAAACCAAGCAAAATAATTTCTTTAAATACTTTGGATCAGGTAACGAACCCGTGACTCTATAAATTCCAATAAGCAACATAATTTCTCCAGCTCAGTATCCAGTTTGTCATAGTCTGCATTTCAGGAAAATAACATAAATTTATATAAAACAGAAAGTTACTGTACAAAAATTATTCTGAAAAGTAAAAGATGAAATTCCGACCTTCCACGCATCTCCTTTGAAGCTCCCCAACTTCATTTTCGACAGCTACATTCTCACCCTCCACTTCACTAAGCTCCTTGTTCAATTGCCCCAGTATTTCATCTAAAGTTTTAAAAATCAACCAATTTTGACTAGCCAAAAATAATAAATGTAATAATTTACAATAATACTCCATTTTCTGATAACTAGCATATCTTACCTAGGTCTTCCCGTGATAATGAGCTTAAATCCGATAACAACTCCGACGAAATCCAATCAATTTTACTCTGAGAAAAAGGTACAATTCTCATTCTCAATCCATTCGAAACAAGAAAGAGAACAAATAAAAATAGTTTTTCAGCCGCATACCTCAAGCTCAAAACCGACGTCATTTATGAACTCCTCCACCTCCCCAACTCCAAGCTCAGAATTTTCATCGACATTTCTGAGCTCCGCAATATCACTGTCGTTCATAGTAAAACATACATAGCGAAATTGAAACCCTTTTCATTCTTTATAGAAAATTCCACTTCAAGATTTTGCATTTTGAGTGAAATTGCAGTACCTTTGGAGAGCGTTGAGATCAATTAGTTGAGGGGAAATAGTGTTACTTGGTTCGCTCATGATTTTTTCTCCCAAACCTACAGAGTTTTTTGAAAAAAAAAAAATTTCTATCTATATAGATCTGTCATTTGAAATCCCGCCAAACGACAATGATTTAACTTTTTGCTTTCGATCAAAACTCAGTTTATATTAAACATTTTAATTAAAGAATTTAACCCAAGTAATTTACGTTTTCAATTTATAAATATTTTATTTTATACTTCTTCCGCGAAAAAATAGTCTTAACGTAATTTGGTAAATAAAACACAAATGTATCCTTGAAATTAAAATATGAAGACCGACCCGTTTGAGGGGAAAACCCGGATCCAGACTATATCGAGCTTATCCGGAACGACGACACTGGAATGGCCCACCAACCTCACACCTCTAATCGTAGCGTAAAAGAGAAACAATAACAAGTCTTGCTCTCTTGAATATTCCCGGAATTTTATTCCATTTCCATTCCTGAATATGTGTGAAGGAAGACTAGTGTACCTGCTACTGAATTCACTTACTTTTATGCATTGCTCACGAAGCTACTAGGTGAAGTCCAATTGGATAGAAAATGGGGCTCAAATTTCAACGCCTTCTGTTCGTATTGATCGTCCAATTGGCGGTTGTTGCCGGAGAGTTTTTCAAACCGTTCAATGTGACCTACGATGGCAGAGCTATGATCATCGACGGCAAGCGGCGGATGCTCATATCCGGCGGAATTCACTATCCCAGGGCCACACCGGAAGTAATTCATCTCCTAAGTTTTGTTTACTTTAATTTTGCTGTTAAGTTTTAATACTATGTATCTAGATTGTTCCTGTTTCTCGTTTAGGTGAATAGCTCTCTCCTGCATGGTTGTTTAATCGATTCAAGTGGCTTTGTGCCGTTGACTGTTCAATTTGTGAGCCGTAAACTGAAATAGTTTGTAAATTACAGGTGCAGATTATTCACGAATATGATGTTGTTGGGTCAGTAGTATGCTCATCCTGCTGAACTAGCTAGATTAGCGTATTTTTCGGAAATTCCATGTATATAGTGATCTCATCACTCAAATTGGTAGTATGAATCTTGTGGTTTTTTGGAAAGATCCTTCCCATTTTAATGTGTTAGTATTTATTTATTTATAATTTTTTGTTTTGTTTCGTTTTGAATCTTTTGATGTCAGTATTTATTTTGTTGATTTGTTTCTAGCAGAAGAGATATAGGACTCAATAAGAAAACTCCAACTTGGTTCAAGTCTACTTGAACCACTGATTCATAATGTGCATTTTTATGGTACATGTAATCTTTAACTCACTGATCTCTGTGCATTTTTTTATAGTACATGTAATCTTAACTCACTGATCTCTTTTGCTTTTTAGGCTGGACTGAAATTTTTGGCTCAAGCAATTATAGCCTTTAGAGATTGTCTGTTATTGCTCTTTGCTAGTACTAATTTTTTATTGATCATTAATCCAAAATACATACTTTGAAAGACTTAATGTTTACTTGGTAAATTTGTTCTCGTTACTATCTTTTGTCGGTGTTTAAGATGAACAGTGAACATCCAAAGATAATATATCAACCTTTTACATTTTGTCCACTTTTACAAACTTTTGTCTCCATCTGATTGTTCAATATATTCTAGATGTGGCCTGATTTGATTTCCAAGAGCAAGGAAGGTGGAGTAGACGTTATCGAAACATATGTATTTTGGAATGGTCATGAGCCAGTAAGGGGACAGGTATAGTTTACGCACTTTTTTCCGCAACTCACTCTTATTTTTTGAGAGCATCAATTAATTTTGTTCTTGATATATGGCTTGGCTTTTCAGTATGTCTTTGAAGGAAGATATGATCTTGTGAAGTTTGTGAAGCAAGTGGCTGCCAATGGACTATATTTTTTTCTCCGTATAGGGCCTTATGTCTGCGCTGAGTGGAATTTTGGGTTGGGTTTTTCCCTCCTTGCTTATTTTCCTTGATGCATGTAACTATTTGCTTACTAATCATGACCAGAAACTATTTATCAAAATTTTCATTCACTAATTTTGAGATTCACTAATGTAGTGGGATCATAGTCTTTAATACTATTTCTACATCTATTAGTATAAGCTGGAAACTATTAAGGAATGATTATTTAGTCTTCTCTTACTTCAGCTTAGATAAGGGTCTCAAACTTAACACTCGAGAATTGTTAATAAGTTCTAGTAGATTAATTTTATTAAATTATTAAATAATGAGGTTTAGTTTATTGATACCAAGGTTTGATAGAGCTCTACGTTTGATTTTGTAATACAACATGTAGAAACCATACGGTTTTTATATTCTTTTATTGAATTATGCATGTATTTGTGCAATAAAGAACAAAACTATTTTAGGCAAGGGAATCAAAGTAATGAAGCCCATGTACAAACTACAATACATTATCTAACTATCCCCCTTAAGCTGCAACATTGATGCTAATCATGCCTAGTCTAGCTTGTTATGTAGATAATCAACCCTAACAACCTAAACCCATTGAGAGGCTTTGTGAGTGTCTCTCGATTGGATAACTAATATCACGATATTTGTGTTACACCAAGATAATTAAAATTTGCAACAATCTTCTATATCCCTCATGATCATCAAATAATTCACCAGTCACCAACTTTAATAATATTTAATATTAGAAACCAAACCATTGGAGTCTAAAGGGTTTAACCTCCAACTTTCTCAATTTTCTGATTCCAACAGTAAGGCTTTCAGAGACTCAATAACAAATTCATTCACGTATACAACCAATAGATAATACAATAATAAGATTACTTATAGACCATAGAATTATCAAACTACTATCTTGCATCGCTAACTTCTCAACAGCATGCTCTGTTTCAAATCATATAAATATTTTCAAAGATAGCACACTATTTACCCCCCTTGAGCTACAAATGAAACACATTTTCTGATAAAACATATTATATCGGTGTTTGTGTATCTAACTCATCCTCTTGAGTTTCAATTATATGTAGGGGATTTCCTGTTTGGCTTCGTGATGTACCTGGCATTGAATTTAGAACAGACAATGCGCCCTTCAAGGTTCTGTAAGAGGGAAACATATTTTTTAAGTTGTTAGATATTACCATGATTCAATTGAATTTCATCAAGACTGTATATATCGCCAGAGTTCTTTTTTTGTCATGTGTTACATTGATATGGACATGCTCTATATTATCCTTTTGGTACCTTGTTTTGGATCTAACCATAGCATTGTGTTTTTTTTTTTCTCTAGGACGAAATGGAGCGATTTGTCAAAAAGATAGTTGATTTGATGCGAGAGGAGTCACTTTTCTCATGGCAGGGTGGCCCGATAATTATGCTGCAGGTGTGCTATTACTTTCTACTGTCACTTCTATTTCTTGCTCAAGATTAGCAATTAAATTTCATTTTTATATTGATATGAATCATGCACATTTGTTGAAAAGAAAATCTATGCTACTGCGTAGTTGAATGTTTGCTAACTATTGTTTGATTCCATTCTTTATCCTAGAAACAATTCGAATAGAAGGAATGAAATAATATGCTATTTCCCTTCTCTTGGACGCTTTAGTACATATCCCCTTATTTATTTTGCAAACAAGGGAAATATTTCAACTCATCCTATGAAAATTGTAGCATGGAAGTTAATTTTATCATTGTTTGCAGATTGAAAATGAATATGGAAATATGGAAAGTTTTTATGGATCTAAAGGAAAAGACTACATGAGATGGGCTGCTAAAATGGCAGTTGGACTTGATGCTGGCGTTCCATGGGTCATGTGCAAGCAAGTTGATGCACCAGAGAATATAGTAAATTCATGAATCTTGCAAAATTTACTTTTTAGCTGGATTGTCAGATGATATATTGTGCATGTGGGAGTCAGATGGTTGTTAGGTGGTGGGGGATGAGTTTTTCCTCATTTAATTATCTAATTGGGCCAACCTACCTAGTTAGTCACCTTACCATATTTATTTGCCCTATCAGATCGATACATGCAATGGATACTATTGTGATGGTTTCAAGCCAAATTCCAACAACAAGCCAATTATTTGGACTGAGGAATGGGATGGATGGTACGGCGTCCCCTTTGATATAGTTTTTCGTTCACCAAAACCAATGAGATAAAATATTTTTGACATTGCATGCAGGACAAGAGATTACAAGTTGTCTAGCTGTAAGTAATTTCGTAGGATCATCAAAGGAATTCAGTAATTATTATGATATGAAAATCGCATAGCATAGTTAGGGCTGGAAGAGTTTTCATCCAGCATTTTGTCTTGGTCCAATGTTTTTAATGTTATCTTGTGTTTACATAAGCAATATCTCCATACTGCAAGTCTCTTAACTCTGATAGGTAGGATCTTCATAAGCCCTTTTCCAATAACTTTCCTATTCCCTTCCACTCATACATGGAACAAGACTTCTGAATCTGGATTTGAAAGTTTCAAATAAAGCTATTTGCTGAGTCTGTATTAAGACCTTGTCCTCAATACTTGAGATTGATGAGCTATTTCTTTTCCTTATTTGAAGGTATACTTGTTGGGGTGATAGACTTCCCCATCGCCCTGCACAAGACATTGCGTTTGCAGTTGCTCGCTTTTTCCAACGTGGGGGAAGTTTTCAGAATTATTACATGGTATGTTAAATACACCATTAGTGTTCAGGTTGCACAGTCCCTAAGATGATGCAATTGTAGATGCTAAGCCATTACCATCGAGAATGAGAAACATTTTGTACTGTTGAAATTTGGGATTACCAAATTAAATTCTTTGCATTAGTGATTTACATAATGTGGATGTTCCATTGGATTTTGGTACCACGCATGATCTAAAAGTTCAAATATAAAAGTTTCTATTTATATTTATCAAACTGTTATAGATTCTTTTGTTGTTTGATAAGAACATTTTAGTAGTTGTATGGCATCTCTTTGACTGGTAAAATTATTTAACCCAGTTTTCTCATTTCAGTATTTTGGTGGAACAAACTTTGGGCGAAGTGCAGGTGGGCCAACTTATATTACTAGCTATGATTATGATGCTCCACTCGATGAATATGGTAGGTCTTACAATGTCGAACTTTCTTAATTATAAAAAGCTTGTTCTCTCTGAATAATCATCTGCCATCAAGGTAATACATGGATTCTTAAGTTGAAATCCTCTTTGCTAATTAGTTTCATACCTACTCAGGACTTCTTAGGCAGCCTAAATGGGGACACTTGAAAGATTTGCATGCTGCCATAAAGCTTTGTGAGCCTGCTCTTGTTGCTGTTAGTTCACCTAAGTATATTAAATTGGGTTCCAAGCAGGAGGTATGCATTTATTATATAAATCTTGGTCAAGTAATCAAAGTTCAAACTTGTTATGCATACTCTGCTTTTGAACTATCTTGTGAAGCAAACAGTTTCTGCATTCTTAGTTTTAGGCCAATTCCTTGTAACTGTCTCATAGGCATTCTCAAAATCCATCAGGGCCTTGCATCTTTGTTTCATCTTTGATATAGATTTGCTGGGCTGGGATTTTTGTGTCTGCTGCAAATGTTCGTTTTGTTATTTGAGTAGTGAGGCTAAGGTCATTAAGAATCATCAGTAGAGTCTGACAGATTTTCTGCTTGGGTAGGCTTTGGCCTGATAAGTTACTTAGGATTTTTTCTTTATTGGTTCAGTTATCAATTCCACTTCCTTTTCAACTGTTCTACATTCTCTCCAACATGATTTTTCCTCGATTCTATTAATGGTAGTCATTGTGTCTTCATCACAAACAGATTTTTACCACTATGATGTAAATGAATTATTCAAAAATAAGTTGCAATCTAAGTTTTACTGAAGAAGCTGCAGTTATTACTTATTACACCTTGAATTACTGGTTAGGCTGGCTAGAAGAGAAACAAATTTTTTGAGTAACAACCAGGAATAGCAGTTACTCTTCTAATCATTATCCTTCGTGAATTCATAAAGTTGGTGAAATGTCTGAATGATCAAGATTCAAGTAGAAGGTGAATTAGCTGTGACTGTTGATATGATAGTTTTAGTTATGTTTCGTATTTACTTGAAATCAAATTTTGTTTGAAGATTAGTTTTTCTAGTCTTTAGGTGCAAGACAAAAATCAGAGTAGGTAGTCTATTAATTCATTTATGTTTCTTTTCTACTGGATGCTTGAATACAATATCAATATTTTCTACCAATTTTAAAGTATTTTGGTGTTTCATCAACTATTTGATTCCCAAATGCTTGACAAACTGGGTAACCACCATCTTCTGTTGAAACACGGAAGAAGAACCTCTGTTGGTTACCAAAATTTTCTGCATGTTAACTCATTGCTGAACACCCATTGAAAGTAAGACCAAAAGGACTGGTCCTGTAAGGGAACCTATTATGTGCCAGTTAGTCAAGTACAATTCCTTTCCTAAACTAGTATTCATATGATTCAATTGAGTGGTATGCAGACACTCATTCTGTTTCTATTTTTCTTTCTCTATTTTCATCTCTCATATAAATACTATTTTCATCTCTCATATAAATACTATTTTCAGGCACATATCTACCAGGATAAGGGACAAAAGTGCTCAGCATTTCTTGCTAATATTGATGAGCATAATTCTGCTACAGTGGTATTCCAGAAACAAGCTTACACTTTACCTCCCTGGTCAGTGAGTATTTTGCCGGATTGCAAAAACGTTGCCTATAGTACTGCCAAGGTATCTATTGATTTCATTGCTAGATGATGGGGTTTTTCAGTATTGTGCATATCTGAAACTGTTTTCCTGTATGTAAATGTGAGTGCCACCCTTCCATAGGCTATAAGCTGGTCTGGAATATTCGTTGATCTCCTGTATATAGTAATTTTTTGAGCTTAAAAACATGAAAGTACATATATTTCCTCTTGCGATTTTTTATTCTGTTAATTATGAAGTCAACTTACATCTGGGTAAACTTTAACGTCGCAACTAAAGTAAATTCATCCTCTACTATGAAGAAATGTATATGTGACATTAGTTCTGGTTGAATTTTTATATAATGGGAGTAACTATTTCTGCTGGCCATCTAGACTGCTCTGCTATGTGATGACAAACCCTACCTACCTGAATGACACACAGTGAGAAATTAAGATGCAAGCTAATTTTAGTGCCCATGTAGATGTAGTTAATCTAGGAAAGATACTAACCAGAAGTGGGCTTTTATTATGGTGAATTAGAGTTTGTATTGATTAGCTTATGGCCTTAGAACTGTTACTTGAAATTCCACTTACATTTGTCTTGCTGTCCTCTAAGGATACAGTTATGTATAACAAAAACATCAATTGGTATGATACAGAATACACTAGCAGAACTTCCATTGAGAAGTCAAAAATAGCATCATAAACATGTCAGTAAAATTAAAAGAAGTGTGGAAAGGAAGGTCATGAAGATTCTACATAAAAAAGTGTTAGTGTTAAGAATATTAGTAGTGTTAAGAATATTAGTATCTCACGTAGGTGGTGTGACATAGTCTAGCTTAGTCTCTTGTACTATATATATGTGGCCTATGTTAGTAATGAAATACACCTAGACCTACTACTCTTCTCTACTATGTCTATATACTTCTATGCATATATCTATATTTATTGTTCTACAAAAACCATATGATATTTACCATATGAGCTTATCTAATTATTGTCAGCATTAAAGCATGTAGCATTTATTATCATCCTTGCAACTGAGCTCTAACTCTGATATTTGGAACAGATTGGTGTGCAGACTTCAATTAAGACTGTTGGAGTTGATTCTGTTGCTTATTTAAATGAACCTTTGCCTATGAAGTTGATGGCACCATACGAAGTTGAATATATTTTGAAAACCTGGGAGACTGTGAAAGAGCCGATTGGTGTCTGGAGCGCCAGAAACTTCACATATCAAGGCATTCTGGAGCACCTGAATGTAACAAAAGACCAGTCAGATTATTTATGGTATCTGACCAGGTATGTTATCTTGCTGTAACTCATGGAAGGGTGATGCAAAAAATGATATCAATAGTTCTCTTTTTAGACCTATTTCCAGTCAACATGTTTCGGAAGGATTTGAGTTTGTTTAGATGAAACTCGCATTTGTCTCTACCTTCTATGCAAAATGTAACAAGGTCCTCCATTTCGCAAAGCAGAGTAGCTATTAAAGGGATCAAAGTGACATCACAGAATTGAAATATGGAACTAAATATGAATAACGATAAAGAAAATAAAGTTCACAGGACTTTGTTCCTGCCCAAGCATTGGAATGCACATGTCAAAGCCAAAATCAAGTCCCTTGATATCTAGCAATTAACTATTCAATTAAACCAAATGAGGTGAGCCTATGAAGATGCCTGAAACCCAACCGCATTAAATATATAAGGAACTAATAATTATAACAGAGATTATAATATTGCTAACATGGTGCTTTAGGATTTCCTCAATTATTTTTGCATCTTGAATAATATATGAATGAGCTTCAGCTGCCTACCTTTTATGCATCTTAGTTTTTTTTAATTAAAATGCTTGATTGGTTTATATGCCCGTTGGTGGGCCATTTACTTATAAAATATTAGAACTGTTTGTAATAGGTGAGTTTTATATAGGGTTCATTGCTAATTGCCAAATAAAGAGGTGAGTTTAACTATAGATTAATTGCTTAATGCTAACTAAAGCTTGATCTTGTTCTCCATTTGATTATTTTTATTAAATAAATGGAACTCTTTTCATATCTAAAATATAATTGCTCCGACATTTCATTATTAAAAGTAACTAATATAAGTTTTAATTTTACATTATATTTAATTTAATGCTCTTTCTTTTCTTTATCAAAATTACATTTAAGTGTAGAGTAAAGAAAATTGTTATGGGGAAATTTGTTATAACATGAGTATTTTTGAATGCTAACTTATAATATGTACTGTAGCAACTTATCAAAATATAAAAACTTGTAATTTAGTTTTCAAGTTACAAAAATTATTGTATTTCATTTATATTGCTATTAGTCCCCTCTCCCTGGTGGTCCATTCTTGGCTAGGCTCAATGGGGTAAAAAGGAGATGGAAGGCTGGCAACGAGCAATATGAACAAAAAATATATTGATATAACAATTGAAAGGAAGCAAAAGATAATCCTCTTGCGAGGCCACTCCTCTCCCGAGGGCCTACGGTGTAATACTGTTCTTTTACTAAATTCTAGACTTAGACATCCTCTCAAATCTATAAGTAATTATTTATATGACTCTCAAAATACTAAAGATGACATTAAAGATAGACTTATTGACTTCTAATATTTAAGGATAAGACTTTCAGATTTCTAATAATTAGAGACAAACTTATGGACTCCTAACTTCCAAACTCTTTGTTTATCACTCAACCATTACATTTCCAACTATGGAAATTTTGTACACTGTCATTTGCATATCTTTTCACCTTTTAACTGTACACTTTCTTTCTGCAGTAATTTTTTTGAACTAACTATTAAGGTTTCCGTTCTTATTTTTATTTTCACTTCTGATTTTGAGATCATTGACATATGGTTTGTGGTATTTATAAATTTCCCATGATATGCAGAATATATGTTTCTAATGAGGATGTCAAATTTTGGGAGGAGAATCAACTCATTCCTCTGCTTACCATTGATAGCATGCGTGATTTGGTATATATATTTGTCAATGGCCAATTTACAGGTATAATATTCTATTCTAATTCGTTTTATGCTCTCCCTCTCTCTCCCAGAAGAAAAGTTGCTAGGCAGAAAAATAGAATCCGTTTAGGGAAACCAGAAAGCCATTTGGAATTTATCACTATACAATTGTTCTCTGTATGTGCATTTGTTAGATGTAGTTGTGTTAATTTCTTAACTAGCATGAATTCTCTAGTAAACTATCTCAAAATTCTCATAGCTAACAAATGAACACAAATTCCTCCCACAACCATTATGGTATCAATTGCTGTTTCTAATAAGAAATGTACTTCATATCATTTTCTTCATTGGATATGCTTTATCCAATTTTCATGACAAACATCAGTCATACCTAATTGATATCACATAAATCTTCATTTCTTTTTAATTTTTTTTCCCCATTCGAATTGATATCATAAACATCAGTTGTGCCTAATTCAAATTTCTGGAACTCAAGGTAGTGCAAGAGGGAAATGGGTAACAGTAACTCAGCCAATTGATCTGAAAGAAGGATATAATGATATCCTCCTATTATCTCAAACAGTGGGCTTGCAGGTAATCTGTTTGTCTGTCTTATGTTGTGGCTAAAGATCATCAATTCTAGTACTTTCACAATGGATGGAAATTTTCTAGTTTAGCTACTAATTTGTTTACTAAAGTTTCAACTATCTTTATACTATCTAGAGCGAATTACATTTTTAGGCTCTATACTTTCAGCAACAAACATTTGCGGTACCTATACTTGCAAAATATCATTTGTGGTACCCAAACTATATCACTTGCTCGTTTCAAGTGCCTTTTCACATTTTGACTAATTTTTTAGACAAAAACACCCCCAAAGGCCTAAAGGGAATTTTTGTACATTACGTTCCAAAAGTAGGCGCCATTTTGTGACTCTTGATTTCCCAATATGTTCAATTAGTGAGGCATATATGTTGTTTATGAGATTCAGATTTCTAGATTCAGATTTCTGCCTAATTTCTTGCTGGATTTCGAACAAGCTATGGCTGGTGTAAAATGCTTGTTTGTTTAATTTCTAGAATTTTTCAAATTTTTCATGGCGACTAGTGATGTTGGATTTTCGGTTGCTTTGTAGTCTAATTTTATGTAATTTCATTATGGTTGAACAACTGTTTTTTTGTGCGATTTAATATCCATCGCAGTTCAGTGTGTAGAGTTATGAGTCAAAGGTTAAATTTTTAGATTTAATATTCAACTGATTTAGTGAAATTAATATTTATCGCAGTTCATCCGAAAATGTTCTCAGTGGCCCTACTTTTGGAACGTAATGTACAAAAATGCCCTTTAGGCCTTTAGGGGTGTTTTTGTCTAAAAAATTGGTCAAAAAGTGAAAAAGCACTTGAAACGAGCAAGTGGTATAGTTTGGGTACCGCAAATGATATTTTGCAAGTATAGGTACCGTAAATGTTCGTCGCTGAAAGTATAGAGCCTAAAAATGTAATTCACTCATCTATCTATTATAATGTGCTTAAAATTATATTAACCAGTTATATTTTCATAAGACCTAATAATTGTTTCATAACTTTTACAACTATGTACTAGTATATGATAAAGAATCCATCCACCACACAGTTTGTTGAAATCATTTCCCTTGAGTTTAACTTAGAGTAAGTAGTTTAACACTAATATCAACAACTTCAACTGTTGTTTCTGTACATTGTTGTAGCTTTTACTTTTGCACTCTGATTTAAAACTTCATGTCAAACGATTCAAACCAAAATTCATATTTTAATGAATTTTGGTACAAGCATTGATAATGTGTTGCAAGGAATCTTAACGTGAACATAACTTGAAAACAGAGAATTTGTGATTGAGCACTATGGGTTTATAGGTAAATCATTTCAATACAATAGGGTCTTTATCTTTTCATGCTAAAAAGTAATTTTCCCCTCGCTTCAGAATTACGGCGCCTTTCTTGAGAAGGATGGTGCAGGTTTCCGGGGTCAAATAAAGCTATCTGGGTTTAAAAATGGAGATCTTGTTCTTACAGAATCTAACTGGACTTATCAGGTATCAGATCATAGATTCATACTTCTTTGATTTATGCTGCATCTGTTGCCACTTGTTAAATCTTGCAAAAAACTCTCCACAAATATATTTTGCATTTTGATACTGGTTCTTGGTACCTCCCCCATGGAGCATTTTCATGGCTCAGCTAACTGCATGCTTGGATATGATGAAAATAAAAAGTTTCTGAGTGTGCATAGTAAAATTTTAAATTCATACTGGGATAATTATGTGAATGGTTTGTAAGGCAGGCAGTTAGTAATGGTTTGAGCCTATTTTATGAAGATGATGTGGTCTTTCGACTTCCTTTTCTCTTAATACAATAATGTTGCTTTCCTCAGCATTAGTTACTGACAGTAATATGTATGCAAGAGTTTTGAAACCAACTGAAAGTGGGACTGATATCTTATCAAACAAAACTTGGAAATTTTACCACAACAAACTTTTGTCCATATCCCTGATATAATACTATATCACACATTCTCATCATCTGATGATCAAAAGTCGTTATTTTTTGTGAACTAGTATTGAACCTACTTCTTGGCGTCATGTTTCACCAGTAAATTGTGGACCTGATTAATTATGTAGCGGTCATAAAGTCCCCATCATGGAAGGACAGTTACTTGTTAGCTTGACAATGAACTTACCAATGAAATTCCAAAATGACATTCATCCGCAAAGTTAGAATTCCATCATACTGACTGCATGTGGAGTGTACCTCCATAGCTACAAGCAAACAACCAGTAATGCTGAATGGTTAGCTTGATTGCAGGTTGGGCTGAAGGGAGAGTACTTTAAAATATACGCCATCAATGAAAAGGGAACTGTAGAATGGTCTGAATTGCCACGTGATGCGACTACAACCAGGTTTTCCTGGTACAAGGTATTGAGTTGGACATTGCCCAAGGCATGACTATCTTTTAAATCGTCTCAAGTTTTTCTTTCTTCTAGTTAAAATCATCCCAAGTCAGGTTAACTCTCTTCCAAATCATGGTTCTTTATCAGTTGCTCTATCGGAACAAGGCTCTCCTTTATATTAACATATCCTCCCACAGAACTTTTCTCTATCTATATGTTTCGGTCTCTTTTCTCTATCTATTTGTCTATAGAACCTATTTTGAAGGTCCTCTCATCATATCCTACATTTTGTTTTTACAGACATATTTTGATGTCCCTGGTGGAGTAGATCCCATTGCCATCGATTTGAGTAGTATGGGGAAGGGTCAGGTATGGGTCAATGGCCACCAGATAGGTCGGTATTGGACGTTATATGCCCCCAAAGATGGATGTCAAACTTGTGATTATCGTGGTGCTTATGATTCCAACAAGTGTTTAACAAACTGCGGGGAACCTACTCAATCCTGGTAATGTTCAAACTTCGTATCAATTATCCAGATTGTAACTATATGAACTTAGCATTTTAAATTTAAGAAACTTCTTCAATTGCTAGCTGACTTGTGCATACAGGTATCACATACCACGATCATGGGTGCAGGCTTCAAATAATCTTCTTATCATCTTTGAGGAGACTGAAAAGGACCCTTTTGGGATTTCCATCAAATCGCATTATACAGAAACCATCTGCGGAAAGGTCTCAGAGGATCATTTTCCTCCCGTACATGCCTGGTCGCTACCAGAGACCATGAATGGAACTGTTGTACTTAATCGCATGGCTCCTGAAGTGTACTTGCACTGTGATGCTGGAAACTCAATATCCTCTATAAAGTTTGCAAGCTATGGAACTCCTCAAGGCAGCTGCCAAAATTTTTCTAGAGGCGATTGCCATTCACCCAATTCATATTCGGTTCTCTCTCAGGTATGCATGACGATTATTTTACTAATCTCATTGCTTTATTATATGCCAATTAGCTAATTGCGAGCACTATAATCTTATGATGCACTGCTTAGAACCTGAGTAATTGATTAACAGTGTTGGTAAACTCCCATTACTTGCCATTTCTTGTCTTGTTGAAGAATGGATAAGCTAAGTGTGTGCTAAGTCTTTGACAACATGTTCATCCATTTGATCATTTTGGTGGAGAATTAAATAACCATTAAAACTCACACGCAGGTGTGTTTGGGAAGACAAAACTGTACGATTAGTGTATCGAACGATGCATTTGGAGGAGACCCTTGCCGTGGTGTTGTCAAGACTTTGTCCGTAGAAATGAAGTGCTCGCCATCATCAACCGCCACTTCCTCGCTGATGTAGTCGCCACGCCACACCTCCTCCACTTCAATCAGAGGTGTGTATGAGTCATGATAAGTACATAGTGCAATATTGTTTCCTTTGTCAGTTTTATATTTCGGCGTTGTATATTGAAATTCAGCCACAAATGACAAAACTTTATGTTGGAGATTTTTTAACATTTTTCTTTGTTGCAAGATACGATCAATAAAGGCCATATGTTTAGAAGAATTTATATTTCTTTGAGATTTTTGAAATAATATTCAGTATTTTCCTTTGAAAGTGTTGAAGTTTTTCATAATATAGTTCTCAAAGTATTGTTGAGATTTTTTTCTGATAAATTATGCTGTAGTATAAAAGAAAATCGTATTTCAAAGCATCTTGTTTTTTAATATACACACAATGATTCAAACTTAGACATACTATTAACTGGGAACTTATTATTTTATGGAAATTAAAGGGCGTCAATATATATCAGAAGGCTAGTTTAGGAGTTGTTAATTCTCATTAATAATTGTTTTAGCATCTTCTCTGTTGCTAGTTTAGGATCTGCCAAAAATAAATTGAAAATAAGAAAGTAAAACAAAACAAAATATAGTAGCAAGCAATAATCATGTGGGAAGTGTTGGAACGGCCGCAGCAGCAATATCCTCTTAACAATATAACAAATCCACTTCATTTACTTGGCGTGATTCACAGTTGGAATGCGTATATATAATTATCATTCTTCACCACTATTTTAGACAATTATATAAGCGACTTATGGAAAATATTAAGCCAACAATACTTTTCTTGCTCTTTCTTCTACTCCTCGGCCCATCTGGTAAATTACTGCATATGCTATTTTATCATCATTCCATTACTCATGCATGAATTAATATACATATGCATACAATTATTTTGTACTCCATATAGTATATCTCAAAACGAATAATGTAACTATTTGAAATTGATGGTTTTGGTAGGAATGGGAGTGGAATCGAGAAAATCGACTAGACTTTTTTGTGTCGACTGTGATGATAGTGAGGAGTGCATCAAGGACCTATGTGGCACCAGCTGTTTCAAAGTCAAATTTCCCCTTGGATTAGGAATTTGTGTGTGGTAGTAATTCTATAAATCAATTCATATTTTCAATAAGAAATGGAATCTGTGTATGTTACGATAATAATAGAAGATGTGCATTATGCCTCAATTTACTAAGACACGCCCAATTATACTCCCTCCGTCCCATATTTGGAGTCACGTTTAGTTATGGCACGGGTTTTAAGGAATTTGTGGAGTGTGTAATTAATGGAGTGAGATGATGGAGTGTGTAATAAATGAAGTGAGTTAGTTGAAAGTGAATCCCTTTTTGACTTTTTGGTTTTTTATTTTTGTTTTGGTTTATTTTAATATAGATAATGACATTTTGATGTAATTTTGATGAACAATGGAGTAAAATTGTATGACCAAATATGGAAAATTCTAAATGTGACTCTAAATCTGAGACGGATTTTTATGGCAAAATGTGACTCCAAAACTGGGACGGAGGGAGTATAAGATTCATGACATAATTTGAGGATGTATTGGAATCATCAAACGTCTTCAAAATCCTTAAAATAACTAGGAGAGTTTGATGCAAAGTTCTCAAAAAAAAAAAAAAACAAAGCTTTCTTTATATTAATAATATTCATCTAGAATAAAATAATGAGTAGTATATATAAAGTTCTCACGCGTTATTACCCTCAATTAATTTATGTCGCGTACAAAAAATTAATGTTTACCGAGCACCAAAGTCTTCGGTGAAAGGCCAAAGTGTGCACAGAGAGTGTTCAGTATGTGCTTCGCAACAAGGTTTCGAGCACCACATTATGCTCAGAATGCCAAAAACCCAATCATTCTCGAAAAGGATTTCTAAGTACACGTAAGTGCTCGGAATATCCTGAGTACATGAAATATTCTGAGACAATGGGTGGTCGGAAATGTTCACATCGACCATGGTATGTTTCCGAGCAATTTGGTGCTCAAAATTTTGGAAATTTTTATTTTTTAAATTATTACTATATTTTATTATTATATTTCATGTTTGCTGGTACTCAACAAACATGAAACTAATACACTCAAATCATTTTTAAATTTACAGCACAAAAGCACAACTCGTTGACATATTTTAAATATAACAAAAAACACAAAAGTGAAATGAACAACATGTTTCCATTATAGATTAAGAGCTCAAAAGCACAACTCAAATGAAAAACAATTGAATTGATCATCGACTTAGTTATTTTTCTCTTCATTTTAGATTTGGATTATTTCCTTTGAATTTGAAAAAAAGAGGAAGATAGATCATCAACTAATTCTCGTTGCCAGTTTCTTTATGATCTTTGATTTAATTTGATTGAATTCATACACAAATATAATGGTTTAAAGTCGTTGTCATTGGAGATATAACTAAATATTTTTTAATGTTGACTAAATACGAGAAATGAGTTTTTATTATTTTATTAGTGTATTTAATGACTTGATTATGGAAAGTTACGTGGTGTATAAGATATAGATTTCGGTGGATTAATTAAATTGCTATTTACAATTCTCCATGAACTCATGTCTCCGTATTTACAATTCTTTCTTGTATTCATTTTAGAGAGAATATGAGAAATAATTTAGTTTTGATTTTAAGTATCACTTTGAACAAACAAATATTAATTTCTTTCGCGCCCAATGTGCTCCATATCACTATTAATAATTTCAATTTTATTATTTATTGAAAATCTGCATAGTTAATTTGAAAAAAAAAGTACTCGTGGGAGGTTGGTGACTCTTGTTGCCTCAAAAATATACAGCCAACCCTCCCCAACTAATATCCTGTCCAGCCTCTCAAACAGGCTGTTTTTTGCCCAGGTGAAACTGGAGCCGTCGAACCCCGGGTCCAGTAGCCAACTGTCTTCGATAGCCTCTGTGAAGTCGACCATTTCCACCTGGCGGTTAGTCTCGCCTAATTTTCACCTTCGGTTTGGTCAAGAAGCCATACAACTAATTGTACACCTCATTGCATGTGACAAAATTGTAAGGTTAAAAAATACTCCAAGTCTCCACTATAATTTTTTAGTTTTAGGGATTTCTAAACGCATATATGTATAGTTAACCTTGTTTTGACAACATTTTTAGGACACGAATTTTGGCCACTTCACATCATTTAGGTGCGAAAAAGATAATTTACTTTTTTGGGCTTATTTTTAATTTATACTGTTCTTTGTTTTTAGAGTTTTCTTTTGAGTTTTAATTATGATAATTGTTGACTTTGGATTTAAAAACCTAAGCATTTAATCTGATTTTCCCTTGTTATTTGAATATTAATTATTTTTGTCAGACCCTTTATTGAAACCCTAGAAAATTATCCTTTCTTAAAGTCTCATTATAAATTAATCAAATTAAATCCTACAGCCAAAGGAGTAAGGACTTGCTTGAACCTAACATCGCCCAAATCCTTCACTCCCCACGCTTTCACGTGTCCACAGCAATTGAGAGGAGATCACTACGCCGTTACAAACAAGCAATCAATTATTACAAACAAGCAATCAATTATTTCAGCCGGCATTAAGAGTTGGGTGGAGTGTGTGATAATGGAATGTGAGACCATTTGCATTATTATTATTTTTATTCTTTGGATGGATTTTTACTTGTGTCATTTAGCGTTTTATTTTATAATATTATTTCACTTTTTATGGAAATATCTAACCGAGACTCATAATGCCGGACGGATGAAAATGGTCAACGGCATTAGGAGAGTATAATATTAGATTTTGTATTTGATAAATATAAATACACACCAATTAATTGTATGGCTTATATATAGGATATGATGGATGTTTCTGGTCATTCTATTAAAATAGATTGTTCAAGAAGATTCTAGATAGATTATGTTGGTTTGTCAATTTTTAACTTAATCTAGACACTTCCTTCATTCTTGATCATTCTTACGCTTAACAAATACATATTCTAGATTTATGAGAATACTCTCCCTTGTGCTCGCTCAAATAATTTTGAGTTTTCTTTCGAACCTTGGTCTTGGAAATGCTTGAGTGAAAATATGTAATAATTGGTCTTCAACTCTTCAGTTCAAGTTCTGATAGTATATTGGAACAGTATTTGCTTTTTATTGGCTGTCTCCGTAGGAACTGATATTTGATGGCTATATATTTTGTTCTGCTACGATGTACAAGATTTATCGTAATTCTATATATTATGTTTTTGTGCAACTTAAGTTATACAAAATTTTGATATACAGAATTGTAAGTTATTTGGTCAAAACTCCTCCTTTCATAGTGTCATCTTCTTCGCTAAACTTCTCTTTTGTGATTGGGGTACTAGCCATGTGTTTACAACCTACCATCTTCAACTTACAAGTAAATTTTCTATAGATTTCTTATGTGAAGCAAAATTAATTTTTATCTTGATTGACCTAAAACCCCAAAGTTAGTCATTTCAAAACTTTTCATCATAGCCTCTATGAACTCCTTGATCACATCTTCATTGTTTTCTACTTGATCATATCATCATTGTTTTCTATATAGATAAGACCATCAACATATAGAGAAGAATGTTTAGTTCATTTTTAGGGAGATTGGAGGATTTTTAGGGAATTGAATGAGATTATTGCTTTAAGTAGAAGAAGCAACTCCGATGAAAATGAGAGGATACATGAGAAAAACAGGAGATCCTAGTTGTGAGAGGCGGTTGGGGAGGCTCGAGGTGGCATGATGCCACCAGAACTTGGTGCCAAAAGTCATCAAAAGGTGGCGGTCCGACATTACGAGGAGTTCGAGGCAAAGCCCCATGGCTACTAACAGAGAGAGAGAGGCTACTCCCTATGTTCGGGGAAGAAAAAGATGAGAGGAAGATGAAGAGATTTTTTCTGTTCTAAATTGTCTAGCTAACTTACCTACCTTGGATGAAAAAATTAGCATAAAGTGTGTGTTCATATCATGTTTTGTACTCCCTCCGTCCCATTAAAGATGATCCACTTTCTTTTTTGGTTTGTCCCAATCAAGATGACCCATTACTTAAAATGGAAATCCATTTATCTCTACTTTATCCCCTCTCTCTTACTCTACTCTCTCCATTTAACACACAAAATAAAGTTGCATAAAATCTCATGCCGTCCAAGAAAAGGGTCATCTTCCTTGGGACGAAGGGAGTATATCTATCTTCCCTACCAAACTGCTAACGTAAAAGATTAAAGGATCTTTTGCACTTACCATAGTGCTAGTCCACCAAAACAGAGGTGGAACTACGAAAAGTCATATCTTTAAGAAGTCAATTGTCCAGCTAAATTGATTATACGTAACGTTTAAATAGGAAACAAATTTCAAACCGATGAAGCTCAAGTGAACTCATACAAACAAACTATCTCCAACTCAAAACACCCAAAATTGCAATAATATAGCATTTGATCAGAGACATCAAAGGGACTAACTGAATACAAAATTACAAAGATTAAAGGAAAGCAGAGTAAGTTGAACTTACATTGGAAAAAAATTATACCAGAGCCGGTCTGGTCTTTCTGAATAAAAATATCAAGTGTCATAAAAACTTGTATAACTTAGAATTGCAATTTGCGCCGCGCACAAGCTATACAAAAAGAAATGCCTTACAATACGACTGATCTCACTTACCGTGTTCAATCATTGTCATCTTCTAGTCCACGAAAAGCAAAAGCACCCCTACAATGAAAAACAAAGTTTTTGAAAAAATTTACCATTTTAAGATTAGCAAGTAACATCCATGTGAATGGCTGAATACATTAATCATCTATGGAAAAGAATTACTCTACGATACTTTAGAAGTGTAAATAATAAGCTGAACATATTTACCTTGGCATTATCATTTGCTTCCTTCTGGGTACTGGAATAAGATGTTTCAGTCGGCTTTACAGGTACCTTTCCCGTTTCGCTGTTTTTCTCTTCTCTTACTAGGTTAAAAACTTGAGTGTACCCTTCTGCTGCAGAAGGATCAGTCTCATCCCAGTCACCAAATTTGGGAACAGCAGGGCCTCGATCAGGCTGCCATAAGCATGAGAAAATGAGGAAAGAGACATGAAAGGTCAACGTAATAGAAGTAAAACCTCTAGCCGAATGGTATTTAATTTCCACTCACTCAGACTACAATATAATATTTCACAAACTACTAGCATCAAAGGCAGTGGATCTAAAAGGACCAACTCTTCAAGAAAGGTGTATTTCAAATAATCAGACAAGACTCGAAACCTCACAGTCCAAGATCTCTTCAAACTACCAACTTTCATACTATCATATTACTTGAAACAGCCAAGGAATTTTCGAAACAATCTACCTTAACCTGTGAGCTAATTAGTCACCACAAGAAAGACATAAAAGCAGTTTTTGAAGCATGTGCGAAGAAAATAGTTAAAACATTACTGAGTCATCGCCTCGTGTAACTGATCTCAGCCGAGACCTTCCAGGAGTAGTGGGTGCTAAACTTTGGCTCCCATCGGATGTAGCTTTCCTTTCCCACGAAGGAGAAGAAACTCCAATATTTCTTCCTCCAACTCTTGCTTGGGAATGCGGATGTAGTGGTGAATGATCAGTACTGCGATCAGACCCTACACTGTTCCTTGCATGCCTCTTAGGTGTTTCACCCGCACTCGAGCCACCATAGCGATGGTGAGGTGAGTTGGAACTATTTCTTCGGCCTGCAGTCTCATGACGCAATGGAGAATCAGTTAGCCTTCTCATTTCACCGTCTTCTCTGCTAGACCGCCGATCATGTCTTGGTCTACGGATTTCTATAGGCTTCAATGCTTCTACTTCTAACTTATCACTTCCAGATTGTGAAGAGTTATGCCTTCTATGAGATGTGTCATTTGCAGGTCTATGATTGACTACATCTGGTGAACTGGTTGATTTCCTTACTTCACCCTCCTCTCGGCTAGAAGGTCGCTGATGCTTTGGATTTTTTTCAAAAGATGATTTTTTATCCTTAGATTCAGCCTCAACACTGTCATCGGGATTCATTTGGTAAATCTGACCACCCTTCTTATCCTTCCTTGCATTATCGAAATACATAGTGTAGGGGATTTCTTCAGTTTCCCAGTCACCGAATTGAGGTACTTGTGCGCGCTGCTCGAAAATCAAGAACCAATATCAAGAGTAGGGCCATGCTATGTCAACTTAGTGAATAGACATTCAACCACTTTGGACAAAAGTAGGCTTCAGTTTGTATTCCAGATAACATTACAAATATCAAACACTGCCTGGAAGGAAATACATACAGCAATTACTTAATTATAGCATGCATAAGAAGACGAGGTCCTAGGGTCAAGGATCAGAATGTATATGCCAACTCTTAGCTGATGAGACAAAAACTTGTTCCAGGGAGGGGATGATGTTAAATTTATAACAATGCAACCATATTTTTCTTACTTCTAGTTCCAGGAATTTTCCATCTCTGTCCCTTGTTGTAAAGGCCAAAACATGGATTTTCCCATCACATGTTACAGTTTGATGATATGCATGAAACTCAAGGCCATATGGATTTTACTGATCTTGAAGTCTCTACCCATATTAACAATGGAAAGCACGAAGAAGATCAAACATGAGCCAAAAATTCAACTTGTTTATAATTTTTCTATGAAAAATGGAAGCAGACATGATTTTCTCCTCTTAGTCAAGTTCAAAGTATTCATCAACAGTTAGTTTTCTCTGTTTCTAGTCAGCGCTATAATTCCAAACTAGAGTTCATGTTTCCTAAACTAGTAACAGAATCCGAGAAGGAAAAACCTAACAATGTGTCAATTTCACAGACTTTCTTGTCCTACTATGCTCCTATAGAATTAGAACCTTGTACTTGAGCAGTACAATCAAAATCTGAAAATAACTACAAGAACTAGTATAAAATGGAGTATGAAAAAACTGCCAATTTTGCCACATTGATTACAATGTAACATAGAATTGTTATGTCTTATTTCCGTTCAGTTTGTGGGAAAATAAGTTTCTAGGTAGAACTATCATCCTATCAACACACATATTCACGAGTTTTTTCAAAAAAATAGAGTACTAGCAAGATAACAGCCATAATAATTGTATTACTATTTTCTTTGCAGCATTACCCATTAACTTAAGTTTCATGATCACATGATTAAAGCGATCTAGCTAAACATGCTGTGCCTATGTCTTTCCTCTACAAAACTATTCTTAATAAGATGTTCATCCCATGAAATGAAATCAAGCAAGAAAATAATATCTCGTCAGGGAATGACTAGATCCGAAGTTCGTATTTTGATGTAGAGTAGCCTAATACTATCAGAGTTGTGAAATTACGAATCAACTTAACATAATCTATTATAGCTTTAGCAATAACCATTTATTGACGTCTTGCAAGGATCCAGACAAATAGGCATCGACATTGCTTATAAATCCCCAAGCATAGATTAATACAATTAGCCCGCGTATATAATCAACAAGTAGCAAAAACCACAATAAATCAGGAAATGAAAGGGAATGCAACCCCAAAGCATTAAAAACGCAGCAAGGTTTAGCATTATGGAGCAATTGACAAGTATAGATGGAGCATAGATCAAGAAATAGCACTTACAGCCATTAATCTGTGTGAAAGAAAACCAAATTCTCGAGCGAAAGAGGGTATAGATTGTGAAATTGGAGAGGCGGAGCGGCCGTGAAGATTGAGGTGATCAGCTGGAGTGAGAGAGAGAGAGATAAGAAGTCAAGTTGAAGTAAGAACACGTGCTGCTTGTGTTGGTTTGTGTTGTGTGTATTTAATGACATCTCAGCTGTACAACATTATAATGAATCTAAACATACATCTCAAAATAGAAAATTCAGATTACATACTCTTTTAAAATAGGGACTAATTAAATTCCCGACAATAGGATACGAGAAAAATTAACTCTTGAGATTTCCAGTGAAATTTAATTTAATTTAATTTTACTCACTTAATCATCTGAGCACCCAAATAGAAATGAAACATTTCATTTCTAACCAAGATGAAAAGTTTTTTTTTGGATTGTCCAATTAAAAATAAAACGTTTCATACAATGGAAATAACATCATCTCGGCTTTTTTATCTCTCTTACTTTAATATCTTTTCATTAACTCACAAAACAACATTATGTAAAATCTCATGCCGAAAAGAAAATGTTTCATTTCTAATGAGACGGAGGGAGTAATAATTAGTTAAAGTGGAAAAAAAATAACGTAAAAGAGAGAATAATATAAACTTCTCTTAATTTACTTTTTTCTCAAATTTAACTATTTATTACTTCTTCCGTTCCCCAAAAATTGACAAAATTGTAGTATATGGCACGGGTTTTAGCGTGAAATTAGTAAAGTAATAAAGGGATAAGGAAGGAAAATGTAGTGAAAGTAGTATTAGTGGATTGTAGGGTCCATATTATTAGTGGTGTGTGTTTGTTCAAAATTTTCCTTATTTAGACTTTATCAATTTTTGGGGGACGACCCAAAATGAAAAAACTAGTCTATTTTTTAGAGATGAAGAAAATTTTATTTTTCTAAAATAAGTATAGAAAATAAAATATCTCTATTAACATAAAATGGATAGAGTATAACTTAAAACCCTTCGTATGACTCTAGTACTCCTAAAGTGAATTATTTAACACAAAATAATTTAAAATAACTGTTCAATTTAGTTGCTGCCACAGGCATGAAATTGATAATTTTATCTTCAATTTGGGCCTCCAAATTGAAATATACTACTATAATAAGTCCAAGCTTAGTGCATTGGTTAGTCGACATTCTTGGATAATATTTACATTGGGGTTTGCTTGCTTTGTTTCTAACCTTTGTTTTCTTGATACATTTCATTTGATATTGGAATTAAATCAAGCAAACTCAATTGATTGAAACCATGTACGGTTCTTAATGGAGTTAATTCACTTGGTTCTCCCTTGGGAAAGGATTGTTAGGATTGGTA
Source organism: Salvia hispanica (assembly GCF_023119035.1). NCBI lineage: Eukaryota > Viridiplantae > Streptophyta > Magnoliopsida > Lamiales > Lamiaceae > Salvia > Salvia hispanica. The sequence continues at coordinate 6,663,778 of NC_062970.1, read as the reverse complement.
TACTGAAAAGCATATTTCGAGCATGTTGCACGGATAGAATTGCTTGTATACAATAAATTTTACAATCCACTTTTAACCCAAAGCGAGAAGAAGTAATTTTATCGCATTGATGTTTGCTTGTGCATTTATAAGATGTTTCTCAAACATTTAAATGTATAAGAAGCAAATAAGTCTAATTCTTCTATATAGTAGACTGGTCGTGAACGACGTTCACAGAAGGTGACGCAGTCGGTTCTTTGTAGAAGAGAAATAGAATTTCACAACCTAGATAGGCCTTGGCTACCTATCGTGAAAGGTTGCAGTGTCAGTCCGCATATTTTCTTACCTTAGGAAATAAATGACACTGGTGTGGTATAGCACTGAAGGATCTAACAGTTGAGATAAGTCTTTCTTGCTATTTACCGAAAGACGAAGTCTCGGTGATTGTTATTTCTTAATCATTGTTGACATAACATTGAGCATACGATATTGATTATGCACTACTTTGATTTATCAAATGGTGCGGATTTTTCGCAATCCAAGAATCCTGATATCTTGGGTAGTAGTGATCAATGTCTAGAGGTGCTAGTATTGTTATTGCAATGAATCGTGTGCTGGGTGAGTCCAGTTTGATAATATCCTCAAGAGGTGTTCGAAAAAGGTTTTATTATTCAGAAACCCGGTCGGTTGGAATTTATTCCAGAATAATAAATAAAGATTTTGAACTAGACAACTCTTTGGAAAAAGATATTAATTAATTAAAGTCAAATAGCAGACTTAAATTGATTAATGGATATTTATATCTTTAACACGGGAAATAATAAATTAAAGAGGTAAAAGCCCGGATTACTCGTAATTTGGGATTGGACGGACAGTCTCAAATAGATCTGTAGATCTGATTTATTTGTGTATGCATGTCTTTCGCTGTGCAAGGGGCACCAATCCCCAGCAAGGATATCATCCAAAAGTACTCGACAGAGATGTGGTTAATTCGTTAGAGCTAAAGAATGAATCTTTATACACTAAGATGAAAACACTTACTTCTTCTACTATTCCGCTCGTTATTTCTTTTGCGCTTTTTCTTTTCCCTCAATTTTACTTTTCTCTCGACTCTTTTTTTCAACTTCCACATTATTACTTTTCTCTCTATTGTTTTTTTTCAGTCAATTTTTTTTCCCAACTTCCTCACCTATTTTAATCTTAACCTCATGAGCTCTCCTTACTTGAGACAATTTCAACTAGTCATCTTCAACTTTTTGAGGTTCAGTGATTGTCCTAAAATCAGATTTGGATGAAGTTCACTCTTCCAACTTTAAACACTAAGAAATTTTTGGAAAATGCTGTTGTGGTTGTTCCCCACCTTAATTGCCCCCTCCATCTTCATGGACAATGTGCACCATATCCTCCGGCTCCATATAGTGTTGAAGGTTCACAACATTTGCAATCTTTCTATTTAGCCACATAAAAATCGAGCCATGGTTGTGTTGCCACTAAATTGATTCACGACGTAATTTCACTTTTTTTATTAAATGATTATACTCCCTCCGTCCCATAAAAATAGGAGTTTTCTATTTTAAAAATTTTATTTTCTTTAATAAGGTGGGACCTATTTTCCACTAACACAACTTTTCTTTCTATGTCTCTCTTACTTTATCAATTTTGTTAACATATAATTATTTTACAATTTTTATACTTATTTTGATTGCATGTAAAATTCAAGAAATTAAAAAATAAAATAATAAAATAGCAAAGACATATGTATAATTATACACATATATTGTAAGTACAAAATAGAAGTTTTTTTTACTTTTACATTGAAAATCGATTTATAAATATTAATTGAGTTAAAATAAATTTCGTACTAATCATTTTGCAACACTTCGAAAAAAATTTGAAATTTTAACTTAAATATTTTTATATTTAAGAAAAAAATATTTTCTTACCAAATAAGTATTGTATAATTAATTCGAATCAAGTTCGAAATTATGTTAATTTGTATACTATCACTTCTTTCTTCTTGTTACATATAATACAATAAATAACAAAACTAATTTTAAACCAAATTTAAGGATATTATGTACATGTAAATTTATGTACATTTATCTTTTCTCATTGTAAAATAACGAAGGAGTTTAGGATAAAATATATGAATAGAGAACTTTTTTCCTGCATTATCGCACAACTTAAATTTATTTTTAGTATTCTTAAGAGGGCTTATTTTTTTTGATTTGATCGTAGGTTATTGAACTTATCTTTGGTGGAATTCAACTGATCCTATTTGATCGGATTTGCAGATTATATAAGAACGAAAGTTTTTCAGCAAGTAGCGGAATTTGAATTTGTAATCTTTAAGGTCATCCCAAGCCAACTGCACTACAATCATTTGGTAGATGGGAACTTATCTTTAATGTATCCTTGCTGCCTATTTTTTCCCTTTAAATTTTAGGACGGCGACAATCTTAAAGTAGATTACTTTTGAATTTATGACGCTAATTTCCTGTAGTTGTAATGCAATGCGTTAAAGTCGTTTTGATCTTGAATCCTTGATCTAATGTCATTGGGAAGGCAATTTTTTCTAGACTAAAACATCAATAATTACAAAAAATTTAGAACAAATATAAATATATATAAATTGTATATACAAGTTTTTTGGGGAGTGATCAATTGCTAACTCATCATTTAATTGCTAACTACAACTAATTTAAGGTCATAGGATTTTAGAAAACGTGTGGTCTACAATTTGCCACGTGTAATTTTCATTTTTAGTAATTAAATCGAAAAAGATAAAAACGGATTTTGGATGAAAAATGTCAACATAGTATTACGAAAATATCAACACAATGCTTTGAGAATGTCAACACATTGCTTATATTGACATTCTACATGTATTATATTGACATATTTATATAGTATATTGACATTTCTATTGTACGAAAAAATTAAAAAAATTTGAATTTTTTTTCAAATTTTGACTTCTGAACATATGCATGTAGTATAACGTTGGAATCCTTACAAAATTATCTTTAATTTGATATATGTTTTATGAATTTAAAGTTTTGGGATTTCTTTTAAAAGTTAGTTATAACTAATTTTGTAGTTAATTGGCATTAATACCCCTATTGATATTTTTTGGAATTAATCCTATGGCCTTATTGACGTTTTTTGTTGATCGTATTGACATTTCGGGGTTGATGATCTAGGCCTTTAATTTAAATATCTAATAGCTATTATTTAGTTGTAGTTAGCAATTAAGTATTGAGTTAGCAATATAACACTCCCCCTAAGCCTTTTAATATTAATTCTAATTGGACCGATTTTATTCACGGGGAGTGATCAATTGCTAACTCATCATTTAATTGCTAACTACTACTAATTTAAGGCCATACAATTTGCCACGTGTAATTTTCGTTTTTATTAATAAAATCAAAAAGAAAAAAAAAACTCCAAATTAAGGTTTTGGATGAAAATGTCAATATAGTGTTTTGAAAATATCAACACAATGCTTTAAGAATGTTAACTCATTGTTTATATTGACATTCTACATGTATTATATTGACATATTTTATATAGTATGTTGACATTTTTGTTGTACGAAAAAATTAAAAAATTTGGATTTTTTTTTCAAATTTTGACGTCGGAACATATGCATGTAGGATATCGTTGGAATCCTTATGAAATTATCTTTAATTTGATATGAATTTAAAGTTTTGGGATTTCTTTTAAAAGTTAGTTATAACTAAACATGTAGTTAATTGACATTAATAACCCTATTGATATTTTTGGAATTAATCCTATGGCCTTATTGACGTTTTTCGTTGATCGTATTGACATTTAGGGATTGATGATCTAAGCCCTTAATTTGAATATCTAATAACAATTATTTAGTTGTAGTTAGCAATTAAGTTATGAGTTAGCAATATAACACTCCCTTTTTATTCACACTAGTTTCTTTACTAATTTGCCCCTTTTATTATATTTTTAAAGATATAACATTTTTAATTTTTCCATTTATAGAATAAATTATATAAATCCAAAATATTTAGGCAAATCCAAATTATGAAAGAGAATTCAAATTTTGTTAAGTACTAAATCTTTTCAAATTTGCAGTACAGCCCCTAAACAAAGAAAGTTAAAATTATAGTAGTATAAAATATGAATAAAGTTAAATTTAATGCATAAATTCCAAAATATTGAATACCTAGTTTTGAACGAATTCTATTATCGTGCTATAACTAATTTATACATAGTACATATTTTTAATGTAATCAATATGACATTGACTTTGAAATTTTAGTAAACTTCAAATTTTGTTTCTAGAAGAATACAACTTGCATCTTTTAGGTCCCTTAACTGGAAATAATATCGTTATATGTCTAGTATATGCAAAATATCATTGATGTCATTTTTTCACTTTTTTACCCCTTTCGGCCTTAAAAAAAAAAAGGCACAAATGTCATATTCATTGAACATCCATTTATCAGGACTAGGGGTGCAAATTTAGTTCTCGGGTTTCGAGTATACTCTATCCCGGTGGGTTTTGGGTATCCGGAACCTGAAATTATGGGTTTGGGTATGGATTTAGGTAGTTAATGTTAGATTTTTTCAAGTTTATAGTACCCGAAACTCGTATTAGGGTACCGATTAATGTCCGATTAACCCCGATTAATTATGTATTTGTGATCAAATTGTTTTGTTTATTATAGGGCCTATGGCCCGTAGGGTAGATTTAGGATAAATTTATTTAATCACATTTGCATTTATGAATGCTTTTAGTATAATGCAACCCAATTTAGGGTTGGTTTGACACTTTATTGTCTATTATCTAGACTTTAATACTTCTTTACATTTGTGTTATTTTTATTTAAACATCATGTTGTATTATTTATGTTCTTACTTGTTATCTTATCAGTATATAGTTATGCTTTCTCCATTTTATTTACATGTTTATTTAAAATCTTAAAAAAATTATTTTAATCTCTTTTGAGTTTCACTTTATGTAAAAAATTTCTTTATTTTAAAATTAAGTAGTGTCTATTTGTCTAATATTTGTTATATATATGGTCATAGAATCATAATCTAGAGTAAGTTAAAGCAGTAAAATTGAAGTTTAAACTTTTAATAATGGCAGCATTGTGTCATTTTTAATAATGTTTATTCTCATCACAATATAATTTATATAAATAGAATAAATTTGAAATGTAATAATTTCGGGTTTATGGGTACCCGAAATCGGGTACCCACATCGGGTATTAGGGGTATCCGAATTCACATACGGGTCAGGTATTGTGTATGATATTTTTGAGATTTCGGATTCGGGTATCCGAATTTTCTGTTTAATTTGGGTACCCGAATTTGCACCCCTAGCTGAATTCGATGTTCACTATTAATTTTTGTATATATAAAATTTTAATTTAAGAAATGTTATGACCAATTAAATATGTAACGCCAGTTCAAAAAAAATGTTTAAAGTTATAGACTGAAACTAAAAGGTATTATGAAAAAATATTAATATGAGATCATTTTGAAAACAAAAACACTAACATTGAAATTATTTAATTTAATATACGGGAACAAATGTGGTACAATTTATTTCTACTAAAGAAATAAAAGCTTTGTTTTTATTTTCTAAAAATGGAACTGCAAATATTCCCTTCACTAAATTACCGTGGGGATCAATATATAAACATAAATCGATCAAAAAATGGATTAATATCTTAATTTTCGGAAATCATAATTAGATAATTGGATTTATCTCATTAACAATGAAATAACTCCAATTATGTATATGCAACTAGAGGTGCGTTAAAATGACAACACCTATTAAAGTGACATTGTGACACCACGTAGCCTGCAATATTATAAACGCTACACTGCAATTTATAGATTGCAGTCTAGCGTATTGGATATTGCAGACAAGCAAAATTTGCAGTCTAGCATATTGGATATTGCACACCGAGAAAATTTACCTTTGAGCGTTTTTATGATTGCCACATGACAGCTGATTATTCGTTCACGTGTACAAATGATTGGCTAAAATCATGATATGGTGTCACTTTAAGAGGTATTGTCATTTTAACACAAACCTATACCCCTACTAAAAAAAATTATTACTTTCATTCCAAAAAAATGATATCATACCTTTTTTTTCTATTTGTTCTATATGTTACACTGCTATTTAAAAAAATAAAAATCATCTTTTATACTTAAAATTAAATGTTCTCTTACTTCATTATTACTTCAATAATTCTTTTTTTTCAAAATTTATAGATTCAATTAGTATTCCTATTGCTATGTACTAGTAGATATACTAAAAAAATGATATATTGTTTACTTATCCAGACAAATTGTAAAAAGACGTTATAACCAACCTCTGCGCATGCTTCTATAAATTGATGCAATGATCGTCTTTCAGTCTCATAGCATCACCAATTTCATACTATTAGAGAAGCACAAATCAAGAGAATGGCTGCAGTTAATATTGTGAGTGCTAATTCAAGCAACGTGAGACATATCCGCCCTCCCATCGTCTCTTTCAAGCCAAGCATGTGGGCTGATATTTTCTCTTCATTTTCTTACGATCATCAGGTACCGATTCATACGTATTAATTTTAGTATGTAATTTTATGGGCAGATAAAAAAGATTATTCGTCTATGAACAGCACGAGCTTTAAAAATTGTTTGACTTTAATATGTAGTAAAAGAAAGTGAGTAGAAAAAAAAGTGAAAAGAGGTCCTAGTTTTACATATTGGCTTATAATAAGATGAGAAAGTGAAATGAGAAATTTCCTAGCGGAAAGATGAAAAATAAAAACCTGGGACATTGAATGGCGGACAGAATAATTATATATAGTACATCCTATGGAATATCTTATGTAGAAGTAATTCATTATTTGAATAGGTGCAGGAGAAGTATACCAACGAAATGGAAGTATTGAAGAAAGAAATTAGAAGCATATTGATGGGTGCAGAGTCCGCTAGATTGATGATATTGATCGACAAAATAGAGCGTTTGGGACTCGCATATCATTTCGATAAAGAAATCGAAGAGAAGCTCAAACAAGCGTATGATTCTGCAGGGGAAAACGATGACGACTTGTTCACTACTGCGCTTCGATTTCGTTTGCTCAGACAACACCAGTATCATGTTTCTTGCCGTATGTCAATATTCACTCATATAGTATTACTTATTTAGGTAAATTTTGATATTAACATGTAACACATGTGACATGCAGATGTTTTCAACAAATTTGTTGAGAAAGACTGCAAATGGAAATCAGAAAGGCTTAGCAGTGACATTGAAGGCATGCTAAGTTTGTACGAGGCAGCTCATGTGCGTATCCACGATGAAAAAATATTAGACGAAGCTGCGAAATTCACGGTTGATGAGCTGAATAAAATGTTACCAACACTAGAGTCTCCGAGTAAAGAGAAAGTGGAGCAAGCGTTGAAGCACTCCGTTCACAGGAGTCCTCTTGTTTTAACTATCCGGTTTTACATTTCCATTTACGAAAGAGAAGCAGGGGCGGATGGATCACTTCTCAAACTAGCCAAAATAAATTTCAATTTCTTGCAGATTATCTACAGGAAAGAACTGGCCGAAATCACTAGGTATACATGACATCTGATATTTTGTTGTGTCATAATGTTTTTTATGCTTTAATAAATACTCCTATAATGCTTTATTTTGGTGAAGGTGGTGGGATAAATTTGACTTAAAGAACAAATTACCATATGCAAGAGACAGAGTTGTAGAGTGTTATCTTTGGGGCAATGCCTTCCGCTACGAACCTCAATTCTCTTACATTCGAGTAGTTGTCACCATAAACCTGGTACTTGCCACAGTTATAGATGACACCTACGATAATTATGCTACACTCGAAGAAGCTGATCTTTTCACCCTAATTTTGGACAGGTACGCAATAATATATTATGTTTTTCTTTAATAACCAATCCTTTCTTAGGTATATTTTGGACAGGTACTTGCGTTTTTTTCAAATCTGAATTTTCTAAAATAAACTAAAAACTAACTAACAATGACCTCCGTGTTATCTAATAATGATACTAGTACTTATGCGTTAGATGCATACTTGTTTTGATCATAATCCTACTGCAATGTACGTATAATGAATGGGTAATGACTTTTTAATTTTCTCAGGTGGAATTTGGATGAGATTGATGTGCTCCCTGATTTCATGAAAGTTGTTTATAGATTCATCATGAGTATATATGAAGATTTTGTACTGGAAGCTGAAAAGCAAGGAAAATCCTTCGTCGTTCCTTACTACAAAGAAGCAGTAAGGATCAGTTCAATTTTTCACATAAACATCAAGTTTATGTGAAAAACCGAAACATTAATTGACCAAAAAATTAATATTTAAAACAAATTAGTATTACATTTAAGGAATTAACACACAATTCATGTTTGTTTGTGGCAATAAGGTGAAAGAGCAAGTTAGGGCTTATAACCAAGAGCAGAAGTGGATCATGGAAAGGAAAATGCCAGGGTTTGAAGAGTATATGAGTAACGCAGTGTTTACGAGCTGTACGTATTTGGTATTCACAGCTCTTGTCCCTGGCACAGAATCTGTTGATGAAAAAACAGTTCAATGGCTGCTCAGTGAGCCCAAAATCGTAATCTCCGCTGCTCACGTGGGCCGACTAAATGATGACTTAGGCAGCCATGAAGTAAGTCATACTACTACATATATATAAAGTGTCATTCCAAATATTGTACATATATTTGTGTGCAAATATATACATATATGCACACACATATGTTAGGATATTCTTGTCGTTTTACCTCCTTTTTATATGGTACTTTACTGACTATCTTATGAATCAAACAAATATCATAAAAACACTATTTTGATACTATCTTGCTTCCGCCCCGAAAACACTATCTCAGGGCTACTATCTTTTCATTGCTTATCCATACAATCAACACAACAAATGTTATGCTGAAAAAAGTACTAATTTTTATCAAATACAATAAATAAAAGACAATACCGTCGTAGAAATTTAGGTTAAATTAAGTTGTTTGTATCCATCAAGTTAGAATGAAATTTTAATTATTAATTTTAGTTAGATAAGCCAGATTATTAGGAAATAAACACAACTAATTTAATCGAAACTAAAAAGCTTATTATTATTTTAAGAAAAAGTTTAAACGTTATAACATCATCTGGTATTTCATCAATTTACATCAAAGTCTATACCGAATTACCTAATAAATTGAAACAAAAATAATGCGGGCACACACTACACACGCAAGTGCGAAGTACAATCTAGTGAAAGAACAAAAAGTGTTGAAAACATGAATAGATAGATACCCTTTCCTTAAATTGACAAAGTGTCACTCCCTATATAGATGGATCCATTTGTATCACAAAAATATACTCCCTCTTCACAAAGGCCGAAGGATTGGTGGACCTGCCGTGGGGTCGGAGGCGGAGCTGCATTGGATTAGAGGTCGATTATTTGAGTTTTCTGGCAATGCTCAATGGCCGACGGTGGGGTCGGTCGAACCCACCCAATGATTTTAAAACCGGACCGGCAAGCGAACCGGCGAAGCTACTGGTTTATGGTTCAACTGGTCGGACCGGTCAAACCACTTGTCGAACCGTTTTACTGTAACATATATAATTAAATATATTATATAAATGCATCAAATTTAGTACTCCCTCCGTCCCTCTAGAATACACTCTTTTCTTTTTAGTCCGTCCACAAGAATATGCACTTTCCAATTATGAAAACTCTTTTCTTTCTAATGAGGTGAGACCCATTCCCCACTAAAAATATTTTAATTACTTTTTCTCTCTACCTCTCTATGACTCTACCAATTTTGCAATTAAAATCCGTGCCTAACTCAAATGGCATATTCTTTGGGGATGGAGGGAGTATATAATAAATTTTAGTTTTAATCAAATTCATATACATATAGGGATGTAATCAAATGCAAACTCTAAATATTGTACAAATTTCAAACTATGATCTAGACTATCAGAAAATGTCAACAGATGACAGTCAGCAACAGAAAATGTCAACACAGTTTCAACGGTTAATGATGTGTTGACATCGTGTTGACATGGTGTTACATTGTGTTGACTTCACAATCTTGAAATTTTACACTGTGTTGACATTGTGTTGACGTTGTGTTGGCACTGTGTTGAAGAGTTTGAAGTTTGTACAAAATATAAAGTTTACATTATATCACTGCCCTATATGAGGCCTATGGTTCGAATCCCATTGGACTCAAATTTTTGAAAAAATAGATGAAAATTATAAAAATCGGTTCACGGTTCCCGATCAAATCAGTCGGTTCATCTGGTTCAAAATGGCTCAACCTCCCGACGGTTTTATATGGTGAACCGGACCGGATTGAGCATCGGTTCGCGGCCGAACCAGTCCGACCGGCCGATTCGGTCCGGTTTTAAAACACCGTTCGTTGTTGATCTCAACTAAGATAACATATTTCTAAAAATGAAGTTGCTTTTATCTCTACTTTATTTTCACTCTCTTACTTTATTCTTTCTAAAAATGAAATTGCATAAAATCTCGTGTCACCCAAGGAAATGGGTCATCTTACTTGGGACGGAAGGAGTAATATACATAAAGGGGCACTATGGTGACACCATAAATAGAATAACACCATACTATAAATATAGGCCATTAGATCTCTTATATGGACGCCTAGGATTAAATTCCGTACATAGAGTGCGATTGTAATCTACCTTTTTCGAAATTCCAGTCGTGAGCATTTTACTCATTTCCAAAAATTTAAAGTTGAATCAAATTTAGAGTATCCCCAAATTTAGCATGACTCTCTATCCCCCAAAAAATAAAGTAACATGTAAACTGCAACGAGACCGGCCGACTAGCAAGGACGGCTCCCGATCCCATCGTGTACACAGCCTGGTAGGGCTTGCGGCCCATACTCAAACCCGAATTCGTATAATCACATCCATAGCCCTATAGCCCAATGGAGCGAACTCACAAACTAGGCATCAGGCACACAATATCACAATAAAACAAACATAGGCATGGCATAACAGTTAAACCACCCTTATACCACCAATCAACATTTTTGACAAAATAAAAGAGAGTTTTAAGAGTAAAGCCCACCTCGACTGCTTAGATTTCAAGAAGTTTCGCTTTTCCGTTATCCGGCTTCGCAACCAAAGTTTCACCTTTTAATCACATAGGCATTGGGCTGGGGAAAAATACCGAAAAAATTATATATCGCTCGTATCGTATTGAAAAATATCGAAAAATTATCGAATTTTCGATATATCGTAATTTTCGATACGATATGATATCGTATCGTAAGTTTTCGATACGTTCCTTATATCGCGATATATCGTTTTATATCGAAAATACGATATATATCGAAAATTTTCGATATATCGATATTTTCGATATATATCGATATTTTATTTTCGATATAAAACGATATATATCGAAATTTTCGATATATATCGATATTTAACGATATATCGAATTTCGGTACGATATATCGAAATATCGATACGATAACGATATGAAATTTTTTTATATCGAAAGTTCGATATATCGAAACTTTCGATACGATAACGATATGAAATTCTTTCATATCGATATTTTCGATACGATACACGATACAACGTTTTCGATACGATATATCGTATCGACCCACCCCTACATAGGCACATATCACAAATTAGGTTCAACACTACTCTTACTCATGCATGTCTCAACACTTTTCCCTTTTCCCATCGATTTATTTTATCATTACTAATCAATCAAGATCATGTTTATCACACAAGAATATTTAGCCATCAAACACACACTACACAACACAACACACACACATAAACGACACACACACACACGACACACACACACATGTAACATATTCCCACATCCTTTTTATTCCACTTTCACTCAACCAAGATACATGAAGGTTCAAGAAGACCGATTAATAGGTTAGAAAGAAGAGGAATCGAGTAGAATCAAGAAGATGGATAAAAATATCTTAAGAGAAAAACGAACGGTGGAAATTAAGTAAAGACTTGGTTTCTTCAAAAATTCTTGGATCAAACTTCAATTTCTTCTCAAAGGATGAAGGATTAATGGAGTAAAGTAGAAGAAAATTGAGAGAGTAAGGAGAAGAGGGAGGGGGACGAAAAATAAGGGGTGGGGCGAAAATTTGTGATGGCTAGGGTTAGGTTTTTGGCTCCTTATTTATAGAGTTCAATAAAATCTTTAGGTAAATAATAGAATATTTGGTAAGATCTTATTCTCCACAATTAAATAAATAAATATTGTGAAGTAGGGAAGAAGAATTAACAAAAATAGATCCTAGGGAAAAAATCCTCTAGGTTTCGAAAATTAGGCCACTAATTAGTCAAGATTTCGTTTTGAATATTTCACGGAGTAGAATAAAATATCACGGAGTAAAATAAAAATAAAAATAAGGATTCTCCCTCATTGGCATAGAAATAGGCGTGTACTATATGCCTTAAATAAGGCATGAAATTTTCAATATTGATTAGAATAAGGTAGGGCAAGATTTCTTGAGGTATGGAAAGATTTGGTAGAACATTTAAATTCTAGGTATGGAAGGAAATCAAAGAAGGGATTAACTAAAATAAAAATAATACTCCCTTCCTTACATTGGTGATTTTCGAAAATCACTAGGCACAAAAGGGGGTGTCGATTTTTCCTCTTTAAAATAAGGAATAATTGGGTCTTGGATTTAACTTGGATAAATACCCAAGAATTAAATTAAATCCGGAAAAATAGAATTTCTTCTTCAAAAATCAAGGGGGTCGAAAATGGCTAGCATTTATGGAGATTATCCCTAATATTCTCATTCACCCTTAAACAATTAATCTACCACACAATCCCATAATTTAATAAACCACATGCCACATCACATAGTCAACAAATTTGACTTTTCAAACTTCCCGGTCAAAGAAGCTCATGCAATAAATTCACTTATCAAAATAATTCACACCTTCCACGTCATCAATAATAAATTCTAGGGCTCTAAACTTAGGGTTCTAAATTCCGAGATGTTACAGTTTATTGCAAAACGTTCCTTAATTTTGGCAAGGTATTCACTTGCCTTAGTGATACAGATGGAGTGCCTCGAAAGGCTTCTAGGATGCAAACCCAATGATTAGTAGACTTACACGATTTGAGTATTCCTACTTCTCATAGTGTCTCCTTTGATAAGAAGTACTACCGTCCGTAGGAGAAGTAGGTTGCTCAATCCTTAGCGCGTAATCCAGATCCATGCAACCCAGAGCAATCAAAATATAATTTTTGCAATTCTTATAATATGATCCATTCAATACTGACATATTGTTCATGTTGGGAGAAACAGGAGAAGCAGGCATCATAATTGAACAAAGAATAAAACTGAAATAACAGTCATGCTCACATAATAAAATTCAAATAAGAAGGTAACATCTCAAGGTACTAGCACAACATTCATATCAAGTCTGTGGACAGTAATATGAGCTTGCAAGTGGTAACCTTTCGTAGTAATCAAACACTGATAATAAGATCATGTCAAGTAATGTCCACATGTGGCATCACATTTACTCACAAGTTATTTATCACCACATGGATGTGTGTATCTCATGCCAAATATTAATCTTCTTGTGAGCACTAATATCCGCATTAAAATACACACACTTACCGTCCTAACATTCACAATAAAGAAGTCTAGATAAGAGAGGTTACTGCTGCAACGTCTTATTTGGACTAATCTATTTTGAACATTAGTAAAACATATCGAGGTACGGCACAACATTCATATTAAGTCTTTTGACAATAATGTGAATTTATAAGTAGCAACCTCCTTACAGTGATCAAACACTGACAATAAGATCATTTTAAGTAGTGTCCGCATGTGGGCATCACATTAATCACACGAAAACTGAATAATTGTCATATATTTATCACCAAAGGAATGTGTGTATCTCGTGCCAAAAATTAATCTTCATGTGGGCCGACTATTATTTGCATTAAAATACACACACATCACCAAAGGAGCATAAGATACTCCAAAAAAAATTTGAATTTATAATTTTAAAACCGAATACAAACGTTTGCAAGCAAGTCGTTGATAACTTTTCGCAATGACGAGCCGGCAAATCGTTGGGTTCGCGTACCTCGCGAACTCTGTGAGTTGCCGAATCTTGACGGCCTGTCCAATAACTCCCCAATGACTAAGCAAGTTGCTGACTCCTGATGGGATTCCGTATAATTTTTCTGAATCCGATTTTATTCACAAAAATTGATATAAAAAAAACCGAACTTTGATGTTCCCAAGAACGTAATCAACGAGCATAAATATCCCAAAACAACATCAAAATAATCCAACCAAATTAATCCACGAAACACAGACCTAGATTTTGTTGATTCATCAAAATAATCTAATTCTGCATCATCAACATATATGCACGCATACAGAATAAAAAGGACTGAATTCTCGATTGAATTCAAACTGTACTCTTAAATAATCAACCACTAATTTTCCACTGCAATTAAAACTTAGTACTAGTTCACAATTCACGAATTCATCAATAAACCATAATCCAATATTTCACAATTTACGATATGCGATACCCAATCACATAATCTAGAATTGATATCTCAATTTATTTCCAAAACATATTCTCGACAAACTAAAGTGAATTCATTCATTCCAAAAAAGAAAAACATTGATTTGCGCAAAGTTATAAAACATTGAAAAACTTTCATCAATCAACCAAATTCTCAATCAATACGTGTATATTCATAAATCCACAAGGACAACTATTAATTCACGGTGCATGAATGCATGCGGCGGCCACAAACCCTAACATCAAGAATTTTGATTTCTTGAATCCGAAATATGAGCCAGAATTTTTTTTTCCAATTTTCCTTTTCCAAATTCTAGAGAATCATCAAGGGCTCATATTGAGCGTTCTTACTCTGAAAATTATAACCCTAACTTATATTTATATAAATATAAGGCCATTTAGAAACCATGTACCTCATTTAGATTTATATAAATATAAGTCCATTTATTTTCTTTTCGCCTCATCAAATAAAAAATCTTATATGGTATTTACATTTATTTCCATAACAAATAAATAAACTCTTCGCCCTTATTGGATCACAACAAAAAGATAGACATACACATTAAATTAGTAACGTGGAAATCTATATTTCTAACAAGACCCTCCACGATGTGATCTTAGTGGTGCAATGATTTCAATTTTGTGAGAAGTTGCTGATGAAGATGAAGAAAATGGAGATGAAGAAGATGAGGAAACGGTAAACAATGATTTTAAGTGTTATATATTGCGTCATTGAATAAATTTAGAAGATGAATAATAAAAACCAAATGTATGATGATAGGAATGAATTCATATAAAATGAAAAGATTCATATAAAAACCAAAATGTAATCAGACTGATTGACTAAATTATTAACTATAATGCGGCTTAATTAGGGCTACTAAACCAAAACACTTCTGGATCCCGTTTTTCCGCTCTCTCTCTTCTGGATCCAGTTTTTCCGCTCGCTCTCGCCGCTCTCTGCACCTCCAATCATCGGTCGCGCACCTGCAGGTTAGTGAAATTATGGCTGCCGCCGCTCTTTCTATTTAAGGATTGCGGTTTATGCTCTTCCATTTGGTCGATTCCGTGGGAAACTGTAACTATTGCTGCGGTTTTTCTAACTTTTGACCTTCTTTGTGAATTTTTTCTCAGTCGGGTCAACTTTTAGCACTAAGAATTTATAGGATTCTAAAAACTACATTATTAGTCATATCGGCACCGTTCGTTTGCTCAGATACAACCCCGACTACCCCTGATAAACCATACAATCTGCCAGTTTGGTTTGCGAGATTCATTCTTGTTAAGGCCCGCAACTGAATACCATATTTATAAGGCCCGTTGCTAACGCTCCGGCTCCCCCCTGCCACAAATATTATCTTGGCTAATGACATTTTCTCCTTCATTGTTTTTACCTTTGCTTTCGCCACATTCTCTTCACGTATATATATGATGATGAATGAAAAAAAAAAAAATTAGTGCTGGCACGTATATATGATTTTATTGTATCCGCCCATCTTTTATTTTCTGTGCATATGGTTAAAGCTTTGGAGGGTGTTTTGTGTTTATGGTTTTATGAAGGGGATGATGATGACGATGATGATGGTTAGGGGTGTCAAATTGGATATCTGAAATTGGATACCCAATATCCGAACTCGAAATATCGGGTAATTGGATATCCGATATTCGAAAACGAAATATTGGGTCATTGGATACCCAATACCCGATTTTTCGGGTTTTGGGTATAGGATTTTTGGATTATTGGGTATCGGGTAACCCGATACCCGACAGGGTATACCCAAATTACCCGAATTACCCGATTTTTTTAATTTCTTTTAAATTTAATAAATTATGTATCTATTTTATTATTTAAAAAATCAAATGTACTCCCAAAATCCTTCACTCATAGGTCACATTTAGGGTTAATGTTTGAATTGGGATGTTTATTATAGATGAATGATGGATGTTATAACTTATGAATTTTTTATTTCTAATAATTTGTAGTTTTTTTTTTTTTTTTTTTTTTTTTTTTTTTTTTTTTTTTTTTTTTTTTTTTTTTAATCTTAAACTCGAACTACTTAAAGTTTGTATCAAATTTGAACTACAAGTTTGTATTTCTAAAATTTTGTAAGTAGTTAATTTTCTTTAAAAAACTGATAAAAAAATATTTAAAAAGTTCATAATCGGGACTGGATACTCGATTTTTCGTGACTGGATACCCGAGTCGGGTATCTGGGTACCTGAAATCATTTTTGGATTGGGTATCGGGTATTAGATTTTTGAAAATTCGGGATCGGATACTTAAAATTTTCAGATCGAGTATCCGCGGGTAGTACCCAATTTGATAGGCCTAATGACGGTGATGGAAATTTAAAAAAGAAAATGGGGAAGATGGTGGAAAGAGAAAATGACGGTGGAAAGAGAAAAAGAATAAATTAAAATTGGGGAGAAAACGTGTGTGATGGAAGAAAATATAATGTGAGTGAGTTATTGATGGATACAATAGTGATCATTAGGCCTGCTTATTTGACCGGTTCCGGTTCTAATCGGACCGATTGACCGGTTAACCGGTTTTAAATTTTCATAAATTCTAAAATCAGAACCGGAATCAGTCGGTTCCGATTTGGAATCGGCTGGTTAAGAACCGGTCGATTCCGATTTCGAACCGAAACTGATGTGTAATTTTAATCTGAATTTATTTATAATTTTAAATAGTTCAATACTAAAAAATAATAATCCAACATCTAGAAATATAACAAATAATATCTAAAAATTCAAATAAATACACAAAAAATACAAACAAACAATACAATAATATTCATATATGGTTATGCCAAGTGTAGTAGGTCAGACCAGTTTATTTTACTAGCAATTTTTTAATGCAAAATAGGAGTTCTAAACTTTAGTAATTTAAAAAAAAAATTGAATTCCATTTTCCCTTTTTTTGGTTAAACAAATATTCAATGGAATTTTCAATACTAATTGATCTTGTTGTGACTTTTTGGCTTATAACGGAAAACTGATAAATTATTCGCAAATAGGTTAAAATAGTATGTTAAATAAATTGTTACATAAATTTATTATAAAGTAAAATTTCTATCATATGAAATGATATTGTATTTGTGTAAGTTTTTTTAAAAATTAAAAATAAATTAATGATATCCTACTCATTGTAGTTAGTTCATAAAAAATGTATTGAGGAAATAATTGTAGATTCAAAGTATCACAGTTTAAACATTTTAAATACTTCAGAAAACAGAGCTAGCAAATCTAACACATCTAAAAATCACTCAATGTTTCAAATTATTTTACTTTAATTCAAAATTAATTCAATTAAATTAATCCGGTTCCCGGTTAGGAACCGATCGGTTTCGGTTTGGAACCGGAACTGATTTTGTGTAAAAAGTTAGAACCGGTACTAGAACCGGAATCGATTTTTCCAGTTCCAGTTCTTCAATTAACCGGCCTGTTCCGGTTCCGGTTAACCGAGAATCGGAGAACCGTTTAAGCACCTCTAGTGATCATGTCATGAAGAGGTTTTAATTATTAAAGTACTAATATAATGTGCTGGCACGGTTGAGGTTATTTTAGTAAATTTGCAAGTTTGGGTATGTTTGTATAAAATTTATCAGATTAACCGAACACATTTCTTTTATGCATGATTTAATCTTTCCTTATCCAAGATTGAATCTAGGTATAATATATCTAAATAACCGAACACGACTTAGTACTTGTTTTTTATGATCACATATAGACTTGCCATTATACTATTAAAAATTACTATATGCTGTTGACTTATCACAACAAATTGGAAAAGTCATTATAACCAAACTAGTGCATGCATATATAAATTGATGCATCTATATGATATCATAGGTTTTCCAATTTGATGCTATCAAGAGAGGTAAAGAATGGCTGCAGTAAATATGGTGAGCGCTAACGTGAGACATATCCGCCCTCCAATCATCTCTTTCAAGCCAAGCATGTGGGCCGGCGTTTTCTCCACATTTTCTTACGACCATCAGGTATTAACTTTATGTACCTATTAATTTTAGGAACGTACGTACCAAACTAGTCTTAAACACTAAACACCGAACAATATCATTATAAAATGATTTAGAGTTTATTATAGTAATAAACTGATAATAACCTTATAATGAACTCTAAAATTTTAAATTACCTCAGATGATGTATTTGGTGCTTAGCGTTTAAAATTAGTTTGGTATATAATACAACCATGTATGTATATAAATATAAGGTCATGTTAAAATGCATGTAGCAAAATCTCACGCATTTCAGTAAATAGTAAATAAAAATATCAATAAAATGGTAAAATCATCAATATGTCATAAATGTGATAATTTTAGAGTTTTTTTTTTCCTGATATCAACATGGTGTATTAAAAATATCAACACAATGATATAGTTATTTCAATACACGTACACGAAGACTTCAACACAGTTTTATTGATATTGCACATGCATTTTATTGAACCTTTTTAATGCATTTATTTTAATTTAAAATATAATCCACTTGACATTATTTCAACCGCTATATCTTCCAATCTTGACTAATAATTGATCTTAGTTTGAGATTGCTAATTAGTGATGTAATCAAATGCAATCTCTGAATATCTTGTAAACTCCAAACTATGATCTGGACCATTACAATGTGTTGAAGAGTACATAATTCTGTTAATATGTGTCACAAGATTATCTTATGCCACTGAAATATTCCTTAGCTTCTAACGTTTATATTTTCTGAAATTTGTTAAATAAGTATTCAGAACTTGTAGACAAAGAAATTGTTTGTTTGTATAGGTGCAGGATAAGTATACCAAGGAAATGGAAGCATTGAAGAAAGAAATTGGAAGCATGTTGATGGCTGCAGAGTCTACCAAATTGATGGTATTGATCGACAAAATTGAGCGTTTGGGAGTCGCATACCATTTCGAGAAAGAAATTGAAGAGAAGCTCAAACAAGTTTATGACTCTTCTGAGGAGGAAAAAGAGGCCGACTTGTTCACTACTGCGCTTCGATTTCGCTTACTTAGACAACATCAGTATCATGTTTCTTGCCGTATGTCAATAATCACGTATATTATTATTATTATTATTATTATTATTATTATTATTATTATTATTATTATTATATAAACGGAGTATATGATCACTTTCATATTCACATGCTACGCATCCAGGTGTTTTCAACAAATTTGCTGAGAAAGACTGCAAATGGAAATCAGAAAGGCTTAGCAGCGACATGGAAGGCATGCTAAGTTTGTACGAGGCAGCTCATGTGCGTATCCACGATGAAAAAATATTAGACGAAGCTGCGAAATTCACGGTTGATGAGCTGAATAAAATGTTACCAACACTAGAGTCTCCGAGTAAAGAGAAAGTGGAGCAAGCGTTGAAGCACTCCGTTCACAGGAGTCCTCTTGTTTTAACTATCCGGTTTTACATTTCCATTTACGAAGGAGAAGCAGGAGCGGCAGATGGATCACTTCTCAAGCTAGCCAAATTAAATTTCAATTTCTTGCAGAACATCTACAGGAAAGAACTGGCTGAATTAACCAGGTAAAATCAAGCGTATTTGATTATTCATTGCCGACAAAACTTTGTTACTAATTAGAGTTTAATATATTTTTAATTATAATTAAATTTTAACTAAAATTGATACTCCCTCCGTCCGTCTCAAGGTAGATGTCACACTTTCCTTTTTAGTTTGTCCCATAAAAGATGTCATATTTCTTCTTTTGGAAAAAGTTCTCCCTCACATCAATTATAAAATTATATTTTCTCTCACCACTTAAAACAAAAAATAACATCTCCTAAAATCTCGTGTCATCTCCCAAATGTGACATCTACCTTGGGACGGAGGGAGTACTACATGGCATCTGATACCAAGGAGTGCTTCCTCTGGTGACTTTTTAAGAGGGTCGGTATTATAATCAAGTAGAGTTCAATCATAAATCCTATTTAGATTTATATAGTACCCCCTCTGTCCCAAAAATTTATCACTTATTTCCTTTCTTGTCCGTCCAAAATTTGTCACCTTTCACTTTTACCATTTTTGGTAGTGGGTCCTACATTCCACTAACTCATTCCAACTCACATTTTATTTTAAAATTAATACATAAAAGTAGGACTCACATGCCATTAACTTTTTCAACCTACTTTCTATTACTCCCTCCGTCCCACATAATTTTACCCAGTATTCCATTTTAGGCCGTCCCACATAATTTTACACACTTCACTTTTACCATTTTTGGTAGTGGACCTCATATTCCACTAACTCATTCCTACTCACATTTTATTATAAAACTAATACTTTAAAAGTAGGACCCACATCCCACCAACTTTTTCAACTCACTTTCCATTAGATTTCTTAAAACCCGTGCCGGGTCAAAGTGGATAAAATTATGTGGGACGGAGGGAGTACATTTCTTAAAACTCGTATCGAGTCAAATGGTGCCAAATTTTAAGGGACGGAGGGAGTAGTTTCATTTCTCGGATTGGACTAGCTCCTACTGATTTGTCTCAAATTAAAGTCTAGATATACTGGTAGGTCGGTTTTTTTTCAAACTTCAGTTAAGATATATAGCTGAGTCAGTTAAATTTGGCCACGCTTTGATACATGATAGAAAACCATAGAATTACATCCTAAAATCAATTGGTAATTGGAGGATTGACCCAATAACTTTATTTAGTGGTTTTAATTCTCACTTTACACCAATATGTGGGATATTGTCATATTATTTTCTTTGTAATTGGCAACAATAATAATGCACGTAATTTTGGTGAAGGTGGTGGGATAAATTTGACTTAAAGACCAAATTGCCATATGCAAGAGACAGAATTGTAGAGTGTTATCTTTGGGGCAATGCGTTCCGCTACGAACCTCAATACTCTTACATTCGAGTAGTTGTCGCCATAAACTTGCAACTTGCCTCAATTATAGATGACACCATCGATAATTATGCTACACTCGAAGAAGCTGATCTTTTCACCCTAATTTTGGACAGGTACGCAATAATATATATTATGTGTTTCTTTAACCAATCCTTACTTCACAAAGTGGCCATGGTGAAATATCACCACTGTCACTTTGATATACCTATAATACCTTTACTTATCTTGATTTCCAATTGCAGTTTAGTACTAATATACTGCAACAGAGTTGTGATGTACGCAAAATTCAAACTTATTGCAGAACATATAACCAAAACATTGATGTCATCGTTAGATAGTTTTTAGATAATTTAGAAAGGATGATCACCTAAAATGTTCTGAATATGACTACCTTATTTTTCAAACCTGAATTTTCTAAAATGAACTAAAAACTAACTAACAATGGAGTATACTGTACGTAGTCATTTTAAGAAATCATTCAGGGATATTTCGACATATATTATTTGACTTCGACAAATGATATTTTATTTAATTTGTATAGTATGTGATAAAAAAATGATTACAGTATAATTAACTAACAACGTACTTTAAAATTTTCTCAGGTGGAATTCGGATGAGATTGATGTGCTCCCTGATTTCATGAAAGTTGTTTATAGATTCATTATGAGTATATATGAAGATTTTGTACTGGAAGCAGAAAAGCAAGGAAAATCCTTCGTTGTTCCTTACTACAGAAAAGCAGTAAGGATCAGTTCAACTTTTCACATAAACTTGTACTCCATATGTGATTAATATTAAAAAAAATTACTTTTAAACTTAAGGAATTAACACACGACATTCATGTTTGTTTGTGACAATTAGGTTAAAGAGCAAGTGAGGGCTTATAACCAAGAGCAGAAGTGGATAATGGAACAAATGCCAGGTTTTGAAGAGTATATGAGTAATGCATTGATTACGAGTTGTACGTATTTGGTATTCATCGCTCTTGTCCCTGGCGCCACGGTATCTGTTGATGAAAAAACAGTTCAATGGCTGCTCAGTGAGCCCAAAGTCGTAATCTCTGCTGCTAATGTGGGCCGAATCAATGATGACTTAGGCAGTCATGAAGTGAGTCATATGTAAAAATACTACATATAAGTTGTCATTCAAATCACGGCATTTAAAATAACAATTTCGTATTTGTATGATGAAGCGCGAGAATAGGGATGGAGCACTGCCTACGGCGGTGGATTGCTACATGAAAGACAAGGGTGTATCGAAGCAAGAGGCAATTTGTGAGTTCGTGGAAATTGTTGAAAATGCATGGAAGGATGTAACTGCGGATTGGGCTAAGGGAAGCAGCTCGGTGCCTAAGGAGATGGTGGAGATGCTCCTTAACTACGGTCGCATAGCTGAGATCACTTACCATAACAAAGAAGATGGCTACACCAACCCTGAAAAATATTTAGGGCCATTGATTGCATCCCTTTTTGTGGATCCTCTCCACATTTGATTATTGCAATCTCACATCCATCTAGGTTTAATGAAAGGCATTTGAGTTAAAGAGTTTTTAAAACTCCATGCCATCTTTTATGGTGTCTTAAGTCATGTTAATTAAGTCTGAGTATTTTATACGCTCATTTCCGGTTCTTCTTTGTCGATTCTTTCCCTGATCGAAGGAAGAGTATCGAACCGCATATGGTCTACATATTTAATAATATAAATATACTCTTGTTGTTCCTTGTTACAAATTCAGATAATTACTTTCTTTAAAACCCTATTTCTGCCTTCTTCTTGCCTTTCTCGTCTCATACATCAACTCTTGTGTTGAGTAATTTGCTTGCTGAGACTTCAACGTTCGAAAGGATATTCTTATATTCCCAAAAACAGTTAATAATAGCACTGTCGTCCTTACATGATGGACGCCAACTTTAATTAGCGCCTTAATGATTTTTTCAACTACTGACCAAAATCAGTTATTTAAATTTTATTTTGGCTAACTTATCACAAAATATATACATAATATTTGCACACGGAGTATATAAGGATATTTTTGATACTTTACTATCTAATTAATTATATATTAATCAAACAATGCCATAAAAACACTGTATGATACTATCTTGCTTCTAGCCCGAAAACACTATCTCAGGGGCTACTATCTTATTACTATTTCCTATTTATAACAATCAAACGAGCTAATATGGGATACAGTAGGTTAACTATACAATACATCAAATGTTTTGATGAAAAAAGTAATTTTTATCAAATACAGTAAAATATAAAAAGACAATACCATCGTATAAATTTAGGTTAAAGATGTTTGTATCCATCCAAGTTAAAATGAAAATTTATTTATTAAATTTAGTTGGAATTTATTGATTAAACTTAGGATTTTTATAGGCCAGAATCCAGATTATTAGGAAATAAACACAACTAATTTAATCGAAAGTATTATTTTAAAAAATGTTCAAATATTATAATATCATCTGGTATTTCATCAATTTACATCAAATTGTCTATACCGAATTACCTTAATAAATTGAAACAAAAATAATGCGGGCACACACAACACACGAAAGTGCGAAGTACAATCTAGTGAAAGAACAAAAAGTGTTAGCTAGTGAAAAAATGAATAGATAGATACCCTTTCCTTAAATTGACAAAGTTGTATCACAAAAATATACCTATTTCGTTAGAGTAATTGCTTTTGTAGCTTTATTTGTTTGAAAGCTCGGTGCAACATGAGCTGTTGATAATAATAATCACGGAAATTATTGCAATATGATGGAAGCTATATTGCGAAAGCAACTTGTTTGAACCTATTCTTAGTAAAAGATGACAACAAGATAAAGTTTGGTTGATTGTGGTTATTTTCAACTTGGATGATCATTTTTCTGCCACATATACTATTTTCTTCTAATTCCCAAACTCATGATATTTTTTATTTGATGTTAAGGCACTATTTTTATGCTCGCTAGATCTATGGTGGGAAGTTGTAGGCTTTACTTTGATGAGTTGATCGAATTAATCAACAATACAATGGTAAACTTTTTGAGTGTGAGTCACTTCGGAAAAATCATAAAAGTTTAGTTAAATTTTAGTATATTAGTGAACTTTTGGTGAAAATTATGATCACCTATTGTTGACTTTTTCAATCAATCGACGTTGTTTTTAGTATGTACGACATCGTTTAATTCGCTGATGGTGACACACGCGTATATACTCACTTTGTCCCACTGTAAGTGAGACGTATTTCTTTTTGGGTCATCTCACTATAAGTGAGACATTGCCTTTCATGGCAAAAAAGCAACACTCTATCCCTCTCTTATTTTAGTCTCTCTCCTATTTTTTCTCTCTATTTTTTTTTTCACTCCTACTTTATTCTATCTTCTTTTAACCACTAAACACCGCTATCTAAAAACATGTGCCAAAAGAAATATATCACATATATATGGTGGGACGGAAGGAGTAGAATTTTCAGATGCCATATTAGATATAATTTCAACATTTTTTTGTTAATGATTAGGAACATAATCCGAAATTCATGATTTTTTCGATAATTTGAGCAACTCAAAAGCATGCATGCAAATTTTATGCAGCTAAAAAGTAAGTATTACTTATTCCGCCCCCCTCTAAATTAAATAATTTTATTTTTTTAGAATATCACCGTCTAAATGACATATTTCTAAATATAAAAATATCAATTTTTCTTTCTTTCTTTATTCTCTCTCTACTTGTATAAAATCACGTGATAAATTAGAACGCTCCACTTAAAGGCAAGCTAGGCACGGGAAGCATGGACGGACTGAGAGTACAAGATCTCGACATTATAGTTATAGCCTATAGGTGAATCTATTTATGCTCACTCCACAATATTAATGTAAAAGAAATAGAAATCCACATACTCCTACTTAGGTAATCACACCCCAGTGTGTTGGAACTTCACTGACGAGTCATGAACCCATTTACTAAAAGCAACGAAATTTTCAACAATATAAATTATAAGACAATCGATCACCATATCGGTCTGATTCCAATTCTGTCCTTACTCGGTTAATCGACATTTTAGTTAGTTTAGGACCGAGTAATTAAGGTAGAAAATTGGACCTCAATGTGGTGCTACCCAAAATTTGGCTTCCAACTCACCTTAGTCCTTACTCTTTCTTAGAATGATTGGTCTTACATTTAATAGTATTTCTTTCGTCTGTAATTTATAATAATCTCATTTTGAATTGTTGGCAATTTAAGAAATGTAGGCAGAAAAAAGTAAGAGAATATGTACCTCGTTTTTATAAATGAATTTTATAAGAATATAGTGAAACAAATGACCAGAGCTTTCAGGTATGCGTATGAGACTACCTGGCTTTGGTTTGTCTCTTTTACCTTGTACTAAACCAATGATGATAAGTGTTAGATTTTTTATTCTGGTAAATTTATTTTGTTTCGGATAAATATCAAATTTGATGATTTTGTGCATCAGGAATATGATACGTCGCCTTTGTGTCGGTTACTCCCGTTTAATTAATATATTTATTTACAAAAAAACAAATTCGAACTCCCAATTTATTTATCGGTGAATCATCTGATTAATATAAAGAAACGATGAATGACGAATATTGGAATGTTGTATGTAAAGCACGATGATGAGCCGTTAAACCTCCGTAGATCTAGACGCCACGTGTAAATGATGGGACCCACCTATAACTGCCATGTGGTTATCTCCTTCCTCTCCTTTGTTTCTTCTCCCCCGTTTCACCAGATTATGTTGATTTCAATTTTCACATGCCACATCACCACCAACTCACCCTTTTCTCTCTCTCTCTCTCTCTACAGGATTATATGTAGAAGAAGGAAGCAATGAAACAGAGAACATAATAAAGAAACGAAATCGAAAAGCCAACATCACCATCACCATCACCTACTTGCATGTGAACTAACTCCTTTTCCTTTAAAGCACATTCATTTCCAAACTCCAAACCAAATATCTCTTGAGAGTTGAGAATAGATAGATAGATGGCTGGAAACGAGTGGATAAACGGTTATCTGGAGGCGATACTGGAGAGCGGCGCCAAGCCTTCCCTGGGCGAAAAAGACACTTTCAATCCCACCAAATACTTCGTGGAGGAGGTGGTCACCGGCGTCGACGAGACCGACCTCCACCGCACATGGATCAAGGTCGTCGCCACCAGGAACACCAGAGACCGCAGCTCTCGCCTCGAGAACATGTGCTGGCGCATTTGGCATCTCGCCCGCAAGAACAAACAGGTCTTCTATTACTACATCTTTTTCAAATGGCCCCGATAAACAATTCTCCTATTAGTCTATGAATGTTAACACTTGCAAAAAAGTGTTTTTTTGTTTCTTCTCTTCCAACTTTTTCTGCTTCCTCACAGTTTTTTTCTATAATAATAGTCACATAGGTCCATTCCAAAGTCGCTTTCTTACTATATTTTACTTAAAAGAACTCAGTTTCATATGTCAATTGAGTTGGTTGCTAAATCTAATTGTACTTCAATGTTTAGATGCACTACATTAAAACTTACTTATAAAGCTATTGTTGAAGAGTTTGTGATTTTGGTTTAGTAATTAACTGTAATTGCAATCGCATGGTCGTGGCTTTAACATCTGTGTTTGGTTTGGTAGTTGGAATGGGAAGATGTGCAGCGGGTAGCGCACAGGAAGTTGGAAAGAGAGCAAGGTCGCAAGGATGTAACGGATGATATGTCCGAAGATCTTTCTGAAGGTGAGAAAGGAGACATTATAGAGCCAGTTAAACCGGGCAGTCCCAGGAAACGCTTGGATCGGAACTTCTCAAACGTGGAAGTATGGTCCGAAAGTAACAAGGAAAAGAAGCTTTATATTGTTCTCATAAGGTGCAACTATCTTGTTTTCCAAAAACTCCTTGCTCTAGTATTTTGATACCATATTCTTTACGCTCTTTTTATATATTGATTGTGCATTATAGTGTCTGATTGTGTTTCTCGTCTTGGTTAGTCTACATGGACTTATCCGTGGTGACAATATGGAACTTGGTCGGGATTCTGATACCGGTGGTCAGGTAGTACGGAACATATTATATACTAGTAACCAATTACCTTTTCTTCAGGTGGTTTAAACTAACTAGTTTTGTTTGATGATAGATAAAATATGTTGTGGAACTTGCTCGAGCACTTGCTAAGATGCCCGGTGTGTATAGAGTAGATCTCTTCACCAGGCAAGTATTGTCTTCAGAGGTAGATTGGAGTTACAGCGAGCCAACAGAAATGCTAAGTACCGGCCCTGAGGATGCCAACCTTGGAGAGAGCAGCGGTGCTTATATCGTTCGGATACCATTCGGGACCAGGGACAAGTATCTGAGAAAGGAGTTGCTGTGGCCTCATGTCCCGGAGTTTGTTGATGGAGCACTTGCTCACATTCTCAATATGTCTAAGGCTTTGGGAGACCAAATTGGTGGAGGGCAGCCGGTCTGGCCGTATGTGATCCACGGTCATTATGCGGATGCAGGGGATAGTGCTGCTCTCCTTTCGGGTGCCTTAAATGTTCCGATGGTTTTGACAGGGCACTCACTTGGTAGAAACAAGCTAGAACAGCTGCTTAAGCAAGGAAGGCAATCAAAAGAGGATATTAATTCAACGTACAGGATTATGAGGAGGATCGAAGCAGAAGAGCTTTCTTTAGATGCTGCAGAGCTGGTTATCACGAGTACTAAGCAGGAGATTGAGGAACAATGGGGGCTGTATGATGGTTTTGATGTAAGACTTGAGAAAGTTTTGAGGGCTCGAATGAGGCGTGGGGTTAACTGTCACGGCCGTTTCATGCCTCGAATGGCGGTAAGCATAATAAGTAGACCTTTGTTGATTTATAAGATTGAATCGAGAGCTCAAATCATTTTTACTTGCAGGTTATTCCTCCCGGGATGGACTTCAGTAATGTTGTGGTTCAAGAAGATATTGCTGAAGGTGATGGTGACATTGCGGCACTAACAAATGAAGCTTCATCGCCAAAAGCAGTACCTCCTATATGGACAGAAGTAAGCATCATATCTGTGTTTTCTCGTATCAGAATATTGCACTCGAGTCAACATATCATACCAAATTCTTTATACCGGCTTTTTTTAGGTGATGCGATTCTTGACGAATCCACACAAGCCGATGATTCTAGCACTATCACGTCCTGATCCAAAAAAGAACATAACGACTCTTGTGAAAGCCTTTGGAGAATGTAAACCATTACGAGAGCTTGCTAATCTTGTAAGCCGGCTGACACTGTTTGTTTTGAATCTATGCTCAAAAATAGGCTCATGACTAATACATAGACAACCATTGCAGACTCTTATAATGGGAAACAGGGACGATATAGATGAAATGTCCGGAGGAAATTCTAGCGTGCTCATTACTGTATTGAAGCTAATAGATAAGTATGACCTTTATGGGCAAGTGGCTTTCCCTAAGCATCACAAGCAAAGCGATGTTCCTGAAATATACCGCCTAGCTGGCAAAACAAAGGTTTGTTTGAAACTTCAGTTATCAGATTTTAGTGCACAGATATTCTTTGATCCTTTCTCATTATCCGTTGAATATGAATGTCACAGGGAGTCTTCATAAATCCGGCTTTTATTGAGCCATTCGGACTCACACTAATCGAGGTTTGTTTTTAGTTGTACAGCTGATATATGCTATGATAAGGTAGATATGGTCCGTGAATTTTTTAGTTTGGAATTATAGGCTGCTGCTCATGGACTTCCGATGGTGGCAACAAAAAATGGTGGACCGGTGGATATCCATCAGGTAATAAAGCTGCTGACATTTCCTAGTTATCCATTGTAATGTGATATCTTGAATGTTAATTAACAACATATTATAGATACAATTCTTAGTTATTATTTCTGTTAGAATGAGATATGTTATGAGGTGTTCTGTTTAGTGATGCAGTCATTTTTATATGATATAGGCACTACACAACGGACTGCTCGTAGATCCTCATGATCAGAACTCAATTGCTGATGCACTTCTTAAGTTAGTGGCCGAGAAGAACTTGTGGCATGAATGCAGAAAGAACGGCTTAAAGAACATTCATCTTTTCTCGTGGCCAGAACATTGCCGAACGTACTTAACAAGGGTGGCAGCGTGTCGGATGAGGCACCCGCAGTGGCAGACTGACACTCCAGCAGATGAA
Organism: Salvia hispanica; assembly: GCF_023119035.1. Taxonomy (NCBI): domain Eukaryota; kingdom Viridiplantae; phylum Streptophyta; class Magnoliopsida; order Lamiales; family Lamiaceae; genus Salvia; species Salvia hispanica. Next base: position 6,634,137 of record NC_062970.1, on the reverse strand, counting down.
CATGCTGCCGAGTACTCCTTAAACGACTCACTCAAAGACGTTATGGATATGTCGTTGAGATTGTCTATTGACGGTGACAAAACATCGTTGGACGAGTCACTTGATATGTCTGCTTCTGGCGACAACCAAGTGCAAGACCAAGTCAAGAAGCTCTTGAGCAAAATGAACAAACCAGAGGCAGGGGCACAAGATTCTGATGCTGACAAGAAATTAACTGATGTGCCAAGCAAGTACCCCATGCTGAGGAAACGGCGTAGACTGATAGTTTTAGCAGTCGACTGCTATGATAGCAATGGGGCGCCTGAAAAGAAAATGATTAATCTGATCAAGGAGATCGCAAAGGCATTCAAATTGGATGCACAATTTGCAAGACAATCGGGGTTTGCATTGTCGACAGCTATGCCAATGTCAGAGCTAGCCGAGTTTTTGAAGTCGGGAAATATCAAACTAACTGATTTTGATGCTTTGATATGTAGTAGTGGTAGTGAAGTGTATTATCCAGGCACTTACACAGAGGAGGGAGGAAAGCCATGTCCTGATCCTGACTATGCGACACATATTGAATATCGATGGGGTTCAGATGGTTTGAAGAAGACCATTTGGAAGCTAATGAACTCAACAGAAGGATTTAAATCTAGTCATCCTTCTGGTGTTGTTGAACATGATTTGAAATCGAGCAATTCACATTGCCTGTCGTACGTTATAAAAGATCTCAGTAAGGTCTGTCCTACAAAACATGACATAATTAGTTAAAATTTATGGATGAGGGTGGAACTTATGTTTGATTATACTTGTTTGGGACAGGCCAGAAAAGTCGACGATTTGAGGCAAAAGCTTCGGATGAGGGGTCTGCGTTGCCACTTGATGTATTGCAGAAATTCCACAAGAATGCAAGTCGTTCCTCTGCTTGCATCGCGATCACAGGCTCTCAGGTATTCCAACCAGTTAGATAATAGCATTGTTATTTTCCTTTCAAATTGAGTCTCACTAATTTTGAATTATAAGATGGTTTTAAACAAGTTTTCGTGATACTTTGTTGTTGCTTAATATACTTGAGATGAAGCATATCGTTCCTCGTGTTTAGGCAAAGCGCCAATCTCAGTTTATATCCATCTATAGGTGTTCTTAATGAGTTTATTTTGTTGTTGAATAGGTATCTGTTTGTGCGTTGGCGACTAAATGTGGCGAACATGTGTGTGGTTCTTGGAGAAACTGGGGACACGGATCATGAGGAAATGATATCGGGAACACACAAGACTCTGATCATGAAAGACGTCGTGGGAAAAGGATCGGAGGAGCTGCTGAGAACGCCGGGAAGCTACCTAAGAGACGATATAGTCCCCGAAGACAACCCGCTGATCGCGTATATAAAAGGAGGGGCTGCAGCACGGGAGATATTTGATACATTAAGGCAGCTCTTCAAAACAGCAGTGTGAAAAACACTTGCATCTCTGTATTTTGCTTGCAAGCTTATTTGTATTTTACTAGATTTAATTACTTAGGTTAAGACACTGCCATGCCCATGAACAGGCTGTATTATTATTAACTTCAAAAATTATATAAATAATCTTAACCAATTTATTGAGCCTACTATGGAATCTCCTCACATTCATAATAGAATAAATTTAAAAATGTCACAATATTTCCCTTTTGCTTGGATGTTCATACATGGCGACGTGGTCAAAATTATGGAAGTGGATAGTCCTTTTCGCGAATTAAAAATTGTGAATTGTTGGTAGAGATATTGGAGTTGGTGCATGAAATTTTTACACAATATTATACTACCTTTTTATTTAAAAAAAAGGTTGATAATTAAATACATTGGTAGTAATATTGTGGAATACCTTTTATTCACAATAAAGCAAGAAAAGTTAAATTTAAGCTCAAATCGTAATTCACACGAACTGCATAGGTCATTTTACATTTCCCAATATGAGATTTATTAGTGAAATCAAACATGAGACATGAATGTTAATTAGAAATAAATTCAACAACACTTGCAATAAGGGAGCTTTCCTCTTCCACAGCACCCATCCGGGCATCTAAACGGAGGCTCATTTTCCATTATAGCAATATTTTCTTTCTCAGCTGCAATAAAAGCAAAACCAAATTGCTACTCTCAGCAAATCTGGGTTTATTATTCCATAAATCTCCCTATACGTGTACAACAAAGTAAAAAAAACAAAAACAAATAGTAGTAGTAAATGTTTTATTTGTGAACCCAGTAATTTATAAATACAAATTTACTCATTAGATAAAGAATAAATGAATAAAAATATGAAATACAACAAATATTAACCGAGAGAATTTTGTAGAATATTTGGAATTTATTTTTATGTTAAGTATAAATATATAATTAACTTAAAGATCAATTATAAAATTCCAGGGTATAATTCCAACTTTCCAAGAAAGTCTAACTTAAATTAAATAGCCAGTCAAAAATAAATGTATCGTTATTGAATATTTTTATTAGGAAAAAACGTAGAACTTTCGTTACCTTTAAGGAGTTATTGACTTTAGACAAAAACGTTAATAAAAGTCATTTACTCTGAATTTAATATATATACATGATACATCGAACTCACTAAAATACCTCTCTTAATTTCTTTCTATTTTTTCATCTTTTTAGCAACGAGAAAAATCCATGGTAATTGCCCTATGATGTGTTTGAGACTTGTTATCAAACGTGCATATCAATCCATTAATTTCGCGATTATTAACAACAAGTATATCATGTGTAATTGACTCCAAGCCAAATTAGAGTGACTTCAACCTAAAATTTGAATCCTTACTACTACAATTAATTTGGATAGAAAGAAAGAGCTTACATTCCAAATTATTGGACTTCTCAGTAAGAGTGATTTGTCTCGCATCTGCAACATCAGATGTGATGAGAAGCCCCATAACTAACAATACACCCATCAATACAATTCTCTTGTAAACCATTTTTCTTTTTGCTCTGGAAATTGGTGTGTTTGTTTGTATGAGAAGGCTGTGACTTCGTATGCACTCTCTTTATAGATAACATCTTTAATCAATTAACTAATTAATTAATTCGCCGTAAAACTCTGTTTCAACGAAGAATGGGTTAGGTAAACTAATCTCATATTAATAAAACAAATTTCATAGCAATTGTTCTATTCTATCTTAATTTATTGCTTTACATGTTAGTCGAAATTTTTTTCATTGATGGAAAATCACAAACCCAGGGGTAACATTTGTGATATTATTTGTCAATTTCAAAGTTCGCGAAAAAAACTCAACTTTTTGAAAGTTTCATAATATTAGGTGACAATATCCCTTATTTATTTCATACTACTATAATAATTTTTTAAGCTTACTTTGTAATTATACTCCCTTCCTCTTTTCATAAGCGACTCGTATTTCATTTTGACTCGTATTTCATTTTGAGACGTTTCCTAAATAGAGTCATTTCTTTTTTTGACAAAATTTAACACAATTACCCTCTAACTATAGTCTTTATTCACTTATATGCTTTATTAGGACTTTCTGACTTTATTTTATCTCCACTTAACTCTCTAAATATCATTTTTCTTAAATCATACTCCCTCAGTCCTATAAAATTAAGAACTTTGGTGACGGCATGAGTTTTAATGAAATTGGTAAAATAGGAGAGGTGTAGAAAGAAAAAGTGATTAAAGTATTGTTAACGACAATCTTATAAGAGAGAAAAGACTTGCCAAAACTAGAAAAGAGCTATTTTAGTGGGACGGTCTAAAATGAAAAAAATAAAATAAAAGAAAAGACCATTTTATGGGACGAAGGGAATATGATGTGACCAAAAGAAATGCCTTGCTCGTGGCGGGACGATGAGAGTAATAATAAGTCCAAAAGATAAACAATGCTAGTCAGTGGAAGGGGTGTGTTAGAATAATCGATAATGTTCGTCAAAGCATGGAGGAACTAGTGTACTATATTATATTTCCATACGCGTGTAAATAAATGAAAATAACGAATTTCTAATTAAGTCCCAATTAATTTGTGCATGTATATGTCAAAAGAATAGTCTACGTAAATCCACTTTGGCCCCACCTCTTTATATAACATAAAAACATAAATTAGCCATCATTTAACTCTGCAAAAGTTGGTAAACACATCCTAATGTTTGCAAAACAACATATATATGAGTTGAAAATAGAAAAACCAAATGAAATACTAGTATCAGATAAAATATTCTATGATACTTGAATTGGAGTGGAAATGAGTTCCTTACTTGAAATTCATGAACCATTCTGGGATTTGAATTTCAAAATTAATGACAACATACCATATACTATCATCACCAAATCGCAATGTGGACTGTAAATTTAATTGACCCAACATTATATCTCGGGATTGGTTGGATGTTGATGTTATTAACCGCAGCAACGGCAATATGAGACATCTTTAATGTCACAGCAACCGGAGCCACAATCATACTCATTATCGGTTCCTATCACTTCCTTCTCAGATTTCTTTGCTGATTATGAAACCAACAAAATAATTAACACATTATAATCCACTTTTTGCAGTTTGAAAGAAAGAAATACTTACATCTCGCTCTATTAGACGTCTCTGCAGCATCTGCAACTTCCCAGGAGGTGAGAAGCACTATAACTAACAAAACACCTATAATTACATTTCTTTTGGAAACCATTTTTTTTTGTTTGCTCTGGAAATTTAATGAGTATGTATGTTTGTATTTTGTATCACAATGTTCTGGCCTTCTGGGGTTTATCCACTCTGTATTTTATAGGTACATCACGGATTGGTCTAAAATATTAAATTGGGGATGTGTTAGCATTTAAGAGCAAGTGGATGTATGTCTATTAATACTATTATAAAAGCAAAACTGTATATTCTTATAATTTTTAGTTATTTAGTAAATTTAATTTCTACTGATAAAAATATCCATTTTGTATATAAATTGAAAATAAGGATTAGGATCACATTTACGAGTTTTAGCAAAATCTAGCCCCATTCTGTTATAAATCTTCTTTATGTAATGAGTATATAACATGTTTCTTTTATTATAGACTTTTAATTGTATTGAATTAGTGTGGTTGATGATAAAACATCTGCCATAAACTCGAGATGTGATTTTAATTCCTTGTTTGACAATTAAATCAATAAATAGAATATATTATTCACGGGTGTGAAGGAAAGCCATTCATTTGAAAGTGTAAAGCTATCGACAACGAAATTGAAAAAATAATAAATGAAGACTTTGGGGTTTGGCAATTGGTTCAATGAATACTGCGTCGGATTAAAAGCGACGTGTGTGCTATAAATAATGTGAAAATATAAAAGTGCCTTCGAGGAAATTTCCATTCACGTATATTGGTAAATATGCATAACAAACAAATAATAAATTTATTTATTGTGAAAGAATAGCAGAGGAATTGATATAGAAGATAAAGAGAGACTGCATATTTCCAGAAATAGTATGTTCATTGATTGCAATTGGAATTACGTGCTGCACATATATATAGCTACACTGAGAATAATACTCTACCATAACAAGCAATAGAAGAGTGACAACACAACACATTTAACTGCCTTGGACCACAAGAGCGAGCTGGCCACCTTCTCCTGCTGCCAACGTTTTAGGTGGTCCCAAGAGCACATCTTTCCAGCTCTTCATGTTGTGAGTAGATGCCACGTCCTTGACTGAAGAATCTTCATTTTCACATTTAGCATCAGCATTAGGATTGAGAGCTAGCTTCACTTTAGTTTCAGCTTGCTTGAGAGTGCATAGGCTAACACCTCTCCTCAATTCGAGAGAGGCAAGCGAGCAAACGCCCAGTTTATTGCGCAGCCTATTGAAGAATTGGAAACTCAAGGGTTTAGTGAGAATATCAGCCACTTGATCAATAGATGGCACATGTCGTAGATCAATCACTTTGGCTGCTACCTTGTCTCTTACAAAGTGCATATCCAGTTCAATGTGCTTGGCTCTGGAATGAAGAACAGGATTGGAGGCCAAAGAAATGGTACTAAGGTTGTCCACCCAAATGACAGGAGGTGCATCCAGCTTAATGTTTAACTCATGTAGTAAAGATTGAATCCAAACAATTTCAGAAGTAACAAGAGCAAGACTTCTGTATTCTGCCTCAGTACTTGATCTAGACACAACTTTTTGCTTCTTAGCACACCAAGAGACTAAGTTTTCTCCAAAATATACACAATAACCTGAAGTAGATCGTCTGTCATCAATATCAGATGCCCAATCTGAATCTGAAAATCCAGCAAGAGAGAATTTGGAGGCTTTAATGTGCAAGCCATAATCAGTAGAGCCACTCAAATATCTTAAAATCCTTTTTACAGCCTTCCAATGAGTATCAAGAGGACAAGACATATATTGACTTACTTTGTTAACAGAAAAACTCAGTTCCGGTCTGGTTACAGTCACATACTGTAGAGCTCCAACAACACTTCTATATAGTTTTCCATCCACTGTAGGTTCTCCCTCCACTTTGCTCAATTTGGAATCAGAAACCATAGGAGTTGGAAAAGGTTTTGCCTCTGTCATTTTGACTTTCTTGAGAAGTTCAGAAATATAACCAGCCTGAGATAGATGAAGACCTTGAGTGGTTTTTGAAACCTCAATGCCAAGAAAATGTTTTACTTCACCCAAATCCTTTAAAGAGAATTTCTGATTTAGCTGATCAACAACTCTTTGAACACCATATGGAGAGCTACCAGTAAGAAGCATGTCATCGACATATAAAAGGAGATAGATAGTGTCCGACTTGGTGTTGAGGAAAAATAATGAATGGTCTGCCTTGGATTGAGAGAAACCAAGATCCTTGAGAGTAGACTGCATAGTCAAAAACCATGACCTAGATGCCTGTTTAAGCCCATATATAGCTTTATTGAGTTTACAAACCATCCCCGGGGGTCCCTGCTCAAATCCAGGTGGCTGTCTCATATAAATTTCCTCTTTTAACTCACCATGAAGAAATGCATTGTTAACATCAAGATGTTTGATTGACCAGCCAGAGGTAATAGCAATAGTAAGCATCAATCTGATAGTGGTTGGTTTGACCACCGGACTAAATGTTTCAAGGAAATCAAAACCTGCTTCTTGAGAGAAGCCCTGGGCCACTAGCCGAGCTTTGTGTCTAGCAATTGAGCCATCAGCATTTTTCTTGAGTCTAAAAACCCAAGTGGAACCAATGAGGTTTTTACCGGGAGGCAGGAAGGCAAGAGTCCAAGTTTTGTTACGAAGAAGAGCAAGAAATTCCTCAGTCATAGCACATTTCCAAACTGGAATAGCAAGGGCTATCTTAGCTGACTGAGGAATAACAATGCACAGTTCATCCTTTTTAGAAGAAGCATCAACATCCTTTTTGGAAGAAGCATTAGCAGTGAGAATCTTTGGTTTAAAAATGCCATGTTTAGCCCTAGTGATCATGGGATGGTGATTAAGAGAGACATCTGGAATAGTAGGTGAAGCATCAGGGAGGGATAAGGGGGAAGAAGGGAAAATGATAGACGGAGTAATGGAAACAGAATCTGAATTTTGACTAAGAATTGGAGATGGTGTTGAAATAGGAGAGGGAGTTTGTTGTGGAGCATGAGGAATGGTAGAGGGAATAGAGGCTGAGCATAAAGGTAGAGCCGGATAGAAATCAGGAACAGACAAAGTAGGAGAGTCAGGTTTGGTAAAGTGTGTGGAAGAAAGGTAATGGAAAAATTGATTCATGAAAAATAATATCCCTGGTGATTATGAGCTTTCCTGACTTGAGAAGTACCTTATAACCCTTATGAGAGCCACTATATCCCAAAAATATAGCAGATTCAGACCTGAAATCTAGTTTGGATTTGTTTAGGTGCCTGATATGTGGATAGCAGAGGCACCCAAATGGTTTCAAAGCAAGATAATCAAGTTTGGTTTTATAGAGGATCTCATATGGTGAGGAGAAAGACAATGTTTTAGAAGGAACTCTGTTAATGAGGAATGTAGCAGTGACAAAAGAATCATCCCAAAAATGTGAGGGCAATCCAGACTGAGCTAGAAGTGTAAGACCAGACTCTACTATATGTCTATGTTTCCTCTCCGCTAGACCATTTTGTTGTGGGGTGTAGGGGCATGACACACGGTGAACTATTCCCTCAGACTCAAGAAAATGAGATAAACCCCTGTATTCACCCCCCCAATCACTCTGGAGAATTTTGAGTTTACAGCCAAGCTGTGTTTCAGCCTGAGACTTGAAATGTTTAAAAACTGGAAGAAGCTCATCTTTGGTTTTCAGTAGATAAATCCAAGTGAATCTGCTAAAATGATCAATGAAATTTACATAGTATCTGAATCCATTTCTTGAAGTAATGGGAGCCGGACCCCAAAGATCAGAGTGCACAAGTTCTAAGGGAGCAGAATGAACAGACAGTGATGGAGAATAAGGTAATTTGTGACTTTTAGAGATGGAACAAGAGTGACAAATGAGATCAGATTTCATTGAATGATAGGGAATATTACAATCTGCTAGAATTTTTTTAACAATAGGAAGAGCACAATGCCCTAATCTCCTATGCCAAAGCTCTAGACTATCTGATCTATTACATGAAGAGTTAAAAACAGTAGGAATTTCTTGAGGCTGAGCATTTGAAAGAGAGTAAGGCTGAGCATTTGGAAGAGAGCTCTTGATTGAAGTAGGCTGAATGGAAATGGAGTTTGGAGAAGCTTTGTGGACAAGGAGGAATTTGTAGAGACCGTTCTCAAGGGTGCCCCGTAGAAGGATTTGCCTGGAAACCTGATCTCTCACAAGACAGTAAGAAGGATGAAACTCAAAGTAGACATGGTTATCTTTAGCAAAATGAGACACACTAAGGAGATTCTTAGACACTTGAGGAACATGAAGTAAATTACTGAGAATGAAGCATCTGGAATTAGGGAAAGATTGAGAATCAGGAGTCACAGTGGAACTACCAACATGAGCAATTTGAATACCAAAATTATCACCAAGATGCAAAGATTTACCTCCATAATATTCTGAGGCACTATTCAGATTTGAAAGATCACTTGATACATGGTGTGTAGCTCCAGAATCAGGATACCAAGAGACTGAAGATGAGCTATCATGGCTGGAATCATTAGCAGGAGAGTGATAAGAACTGCCCCTGGCCTGAGCAATGTTAGCAGATGGCTGAGGATTTCCATAAGAGTGATAAGATTGATGATTTGGCCGTGGCTGAGATGGTTGAGGCATGAAGGATTGTTCAAATCTATACCAACAACGGGCTGAGGTGTGACCAGGTTTTTGACACAACTGACAAGTCAGCCTTCCTCTTCCTCTTCCACCAGACCTACCACCTCTGCCACCCTTAAAACCAGATCCATAGCCAGAAATTCTTCCACTTTCATCTTGTCTGTTGAAGCGATTATTTACATCTACACGTTGCCCATTAGTTTGTGCAACATTCAAGGAAGGAGTAGATCCATCCATGTTGATCTTTGTGGATTTAGCTGCATCCAATCTAGATTCAAAACTGTGTAATAGAGATGTTACCTTTTGCATAGTCCAGGGATCAGTTCTGGCTGAGATTGCAACCATAACTAGATCATATTCTGATCCAAGTCCACCAAGAACATAGAGAATCTGATCATCTTCAGATATGCGACATCCAGCAGCCGCGAGAGCATCACAACAACACTTAACTTTTCCCAAATATTCCCTCATGGATTGAGACTCTTTCTTGGAGGATTGAAGTTGCAGTCTATACTGCATTATCTTGGCCTTCGATTGACCTGCAAAGTTAGCTTCTAGAGCTGTCCAGATCTCATGACTGGTGGTTAACCCAACCATGAGAGCAAGAACATTTTCAGTGAGTGAAGACTGCAACCAGGAGGCTAAAAACTGATCCTGCTTCCTCCACAGCAGAAAATCTGGATTCACCTTCTTTTGAGTTGTACCTTCAACAGAAATTAGACGTGGAGGAGCAGCTTCTTCTCCCGTAAAAAATGGCTCCAGATCCAGAGCTCTAATGGTGGACATTAGTTGTTGTTTCCACACCAGATAATTGCTTTCAGTAAGCTTAATGGCTATGGGGTGTGTTTGGGTTAAAACGGGAATAGAACTTCTGTGAGAGGATGCATCCTCCACATTTGACCCATCTTTTTCAGCCATGATTCAAAATAAAGGAAAAGAGAACAAAAGGGAAATATGCAGAACCTAGGATGAACCTAGGCTCTGATACCATGAAAGAATAGCAGAGGAATTGATATAGAAGATAAAGAGAGACTGCATATTTCCAGAAATAGTATGTTCATTGATTGCAATTGGAATTACGTGCTGCACATATATATAGCTACACTGAGAATAATACTCTACCATAACAAGCAATAGAAGAGTGACAACACAACACATTTAACTGCCTTGGACCACAAGAGCGAGCTGGCCACCTTCTCCTGCTGCCAACGTTTTAGGTGGTCCCAAGAGCACATCTTTCCAGCTCTTCATGTTGTGAGTAGATGCTAGCATCAGCATTAGGATTGAGAGCTAGCTTCACTTTAGTTTCAGCTTGCTTGAGAGTGCATAGGCTAACAGTTATGTGTCTTTACAAAATAACCATTTACTACTAAAATTAATGGAGTATTAAATTCTTCAATGGAGTTTGAGTAATGGGAATTGGTGTCTGGGGAATGGGTCCGAGGAATGGTTGGAGTGGGGATTTAGCGGTATAAGTTTAACCATTAGTCAGCTTAATTTATTTATTTTAGGCACTTTCACATTACCATTTAAAATTGAAATAATTTATAAATTATGTTACAATATTTGTATCAATTAGATTTTAGTATCATCAATTGTTTTAATATAACTCATTTCGAACCACTCTAAGTGATCCAATTTTTTTTTTTAATATGTCTTACTCTATATAACACATTTTTAAAAATATAAATATTTCTCCTTATACTTTTTCTCGCTCTGTTACTTTATTCTCTCCACTTAATTCACAAAATAATATTACATAAATTTTTTTGTCAAAATAGAAATGCTCAATTTAGAGTCGGACGTAGGGAGTATATACTTGATCCGTCTCATGCTATTCGACTTTTCGTTTTAGGTTGTAAATTTAGGATTGAATAATTTGTGTAACTAAATTAGTTATTTAAGTGTAATAGGAGAACACTAAATAATGAAACAATTAAATACTAGTATAATTTTTATTTAAAATTGAAATAATACAAAATAGTTTGAGACGAGCCAATACAGAAAAGTGCAAGTAGAATGAGACGGAGGTAATATAATATACTAGTATCTTATGGATTGATATACTTAGTATTTATTTGTATAGTAGTTACGTATGTATACTAGTAATTCGTATGAAAATTATAGTATAACTGAGTTTTATATTATTATTATTTTAATGTATTTAAATTTTTGTCTATATATGAATTAGATATTAATCAAAATTTGCTCTTAAATTTAAGAACAATTGAAATTAACGCTAAATATCCACATCTGAATTAATATTATTAGAGACCCCAAAGAAGCTGACTAATCTAATTACTACTCCCTCCGTCCTAGAGAAGTTGACACACTTTCCTTTTTAATTTGTCCCATAAAAGATGTTATATTTCCCTTTTTGGAAAAAGTTCTCTCTCACATGAATATAAAAATTATATTTTCTCTCTCCATTTAACACACAAAACAAAACCTCCTAAAATCTCGTGCCATTTTCAAAGTATGCCAACTTCTCTGGGACGGAGGGAGTACTATTTTTATAACTGCATAAATGACACAACTTTAAGTTTTCAACATATTACTAATATCTTTATCTTTTTATAAATAATTAAATTATAAACTATAATATGTCGCAATAGGGTCCTATTCTAATGCTTATAGCACCCTAATCCAAAATCAAGACTAAATCTTCATTCTTGGATTTGAAATAAGTGGATGAGATTAAAGCTCACAAATCTCAATAAATATTAGACAAAATATCAACAAAATGGTAATATCGTCATTATGTTATCATATGATAATTTTCGTGAGTGTTTTTTTATATCAACATTGTGTATTACAAATATCAACAATATGACATTAGAATATCAACACAAGGACAAGAAAATATCAACACATTTTTATTGAGATCGGACATGCATATTATTGAGATTTTGCCTACAATATATTGAAATTTTTTATTGCATTTGTTAATAAAAGTTGCTTATCAACATGTACGAAAATTGAAATATAATTTATCAAATTTCATCACCCGAACATCGTCGGAACATATGCAATTGAGATCTCGTTGGAATCCTTATTAAATTATCTTTAATTTGATATTTTTTTTGCGAAAAAATAATTTAAATTGAGAGAATTGTGTAAATTTAAAGAGTTGAGATGATTTTGAGGAGAGATAAAGTAGTTAGTTATAATTACTACATATAGGATTTGACATTAATACCCTTTTAATTTAATTAATAATTATTTAAATTTAAAATATATTACACTTGGCATTATATCAACCACAAGATCTTCTAATCTAATGGTTAAAAATTGATCTCAATTTTGGATTGATAATTAGTTAGCAATTGATCACATCCCTGTCTCAATATACCGTAAATACATATATTTGCATACATTTTTTTTATACATTATTATGTTATATTATAACGAGGTCTGCTTATTCTGTCGATTCCAGTTAATCGGTTATAGATTTTGGCTAACCCCGTCATTGAAATCAAACCCGAATTTTAATCGGTTCCTATACTAACTTTTTGGTTGTTAACTGACTGATTAGTGTAGGAATCAAAATATCCAAAATCAAGTAATAATATTCAATAACTAATACTTAAAAATTTAATAATTCAATAATATGTGGAGTGTTATATTGCTAACTCAATGCTTAATTGCTAACTACAACTCAATAATAGCCATTAGATATTCAAATTAAAGGTCTAGATCATCAACCACGAAATGTCAATACGATCAACAAAAAACGTCAATAAGGCTATAGGATTAATTCTAATAAAAATCAATAGGGGTATTAATGTCAAGTTAGTTATAACTAACTTTTAAAAGAAATCCTAAAACTTTAAATTCATATAACATATATCAAATTAAAGATAATTTTATAAGGATTCCAACGATATACTACATGCATATGTTCCGATGTCAAAATTTGAAAAAAATTTGAAAAAAATTTGAATTTTCGTATTTTTGACGAACAGATTTATGTCAATACACCTTACATAATATGTCAATATTATGCTTGTAAAATGTCAATATGAAATTGTGTTGACATTATTATGTCTTCGTGTTGATGTATTTCATACACTGTATTGATATTATATTTCTAAACCCTAAATTTGATAATTGCTATTATCTTTTTAATATTAAAAAATGAAAAACGAAATTACACATGGCAAATTGTAGATCACAAGATTTCTAAAATCTTATGGTCTTAAATTAGTTGTAGTTAGCAACTAAGGGATGAGTTAGCAATTGATCACTCCCCTCGATAATATATTATCAAATAATATCAAATAATCCATGCCTAAAAACCTAAGAGATCAATAGAAATTAGGAATAAATTCAAGATCAGTTAAAATTTTCAATCACTGGAAATATCATTAATCTTCGATTCAAAATTTGTAATTGTGAATTTCAATATATTACATATATTGGAGATTCAATTGTATTAATTGAGTTTGTTTATGACAATAAAGATTACGTTATTTTGTAGGAGCTTATTGTATCATTGTAACTTTAAATGACAATTCATTTGATACAATTGACTACAACCTTATGTAATGTTAGTCACACTTTTCTTGTTTGGCTCTTCCTAAACTACTATACTATTTATATTTTAAGTAAGAATTATGGTATTTAATTAATATATTAGAGTTAATTAAGTATTTTATTATTAAGTGTCATTTTATTATACTTAATTTACATACTAATTTAATTACACTAATTACTCTAGCTTTAATTTACTACTCAAAAAGAAAAGTGTAAGTAGCACGAGACAGACTACGGAGGGAGTATTTATTTTTAAATATTTTAATTTTTTATAAATAACAATTTATAAATTACTATGATTTTGAACTTAAGAATTTGATTTCCAATTATCTTAAAAGTTGTCCGACATAAATTAAGAGTGTGCACTAGCAATAATTTACGCAAGGTATAATTACTTATGTTTTCTATATATAGGAATTTTGATTGATTTTATTTTTAATTTGTTAATTAAGTATCTCAAATGATTTTCAACTACCAAGTGTTCAAATTCAGTATAATTGAACAACATAGAGTTCCTATTAGGGGTGTAAATTCGGGTACCCGCGGGTACCCAAATCCGAAAATTCGGGTACTCGAACCCGAAATCTCAAAAATATCATATACAATATCTGACCCGTATTTGAATTCGGGTACCCTAATACCCGATGCGGGTACCCGAACCCGACTAATCGGGTACCCATAAACCCGAAATTATTATATTTTAAATTTATTCTTTTATATAAATTAAATTGTGATGAGAATAGAAATTATTAAAAAATAACACAATACTTATACTCCCTCCGTTCCACAGTAATAGAGGCGTTTTGTCTTGAGCACTCATTTTGAAAAAATAATAATAAATAGTTAAATTGGAGAAATAGTACAGTAAGAAAGAGAATATTGTAGATAAGACTCTTCACTACATTATTCTCTATCTTACTTTACTCTCTCTCCACTTTAACTATTTATTTATTATTTTTTCAAAACGAGAGCTCAAAACGAAACACCTCTATTACTATGGAACGGAGAGAGTACTATTTATTGATTATAATTCTATATTATATAAAATAGACAAATAGACACTACTTAATTTTAAAATAAATTGTTTTTTGGTATAAATTGAAACATAAAAGAGATTAAAATAATTTTTTAAGACATTAAATGAACATGTAAATAAAATGGAGAAAGCATAACTAATTAACTATATATTTTCAAGAGATAACAAGTAAGAACATAAATAATGCAACATGAACCGAACACGAATGTAAAGAAGTATTAAAGTCGAGATAATAGAACAATAAAATGTCAAAGCAACCAAACATAATCTAAATAATGTCAAAGCAACCAAACATAATCCAAATAGTAAACTAAGAACTTTATAACCCAAAATATTTATCACAAATATATAATTAATCGGGTTTAATCGGGTATTATTCGGGTACTCTAATACGGGTTTCGGGTACGCTAAACCCGAAGAATCCTAACATTAACTACCCAAACCCGTACCCAAATCCATAATTTCGGGTTTCGGGTACCCAAAACCCGTCGGGTATTAGGACTGGGTCGGGAATACCCGAAACCCGCAGATTAAATTTTCAGGCCTAGTTCCTATTAATTTTTAGATTTAATATAAAAATTAAAAAAATTCTAATTGATCTTATATTCAATTAATAATTTAATTAACTTTGATTTGATTGAATTATTGAGGATTTCAATGGATTTTTATTATGAATTGCACAATAGTTTGTCTCAATTTTTATGAACCATTCAAGATTTCAATTAATCTCCAACCATCAATTTTATATTTTATTTAATCAGAATTTTCTATGTATACTTTTAATATTGGAAAAATCTTTTCTCAAAAAGTTTGAATTAGTATGTAAAATAATGAGTAATACGTTTACATTTATTTTTTTATAAGTTATTTAAATATTAATGTTAAATATAATATACTTTAAATTATTTCATTTGTAAGTGAATCTATATATATAATCAACAATAATAAAATTTTAATATCATAAAGCTATAGGTTCTGATTTAAAAGCAGTTATATATATTAAACAATTAAATAATAAAATATAAAACAATAAATTAAAGTTTACAAAAAAAACTGAGTAAGCTGACATAAGACGTAAATGAGCTACATATTCAAAGTTCCAAGATGATTTGATGACTTAGTTTTTTATGTGTATTTATTTCTGGACAAAGGGTAAATTAGTCTTAGACAATTGTTACTTTTAAGATGAACTAAATACAAGTAAATAGCATTAAATGTAACAATATTTTATTAATATTTTATTAATATTTTATTTTTATGGCCAGTCATATCATTCCATTTAGCACTGCTCTTGATATTAATATGCATGTATGTGTGCAATGTTTCATTAGTCGATATATATATGCATAAATTCGGAGACACGGTTGATCATTGGATCCAGTAAATTTAATTGGCGTATATAGACCATAAATAAAAAGACGGTAATCATATTATGACCTTTTTCACTGATTTAGGACAATTTTTATTTTTCCCTATTTTAGTTTAAGGACATCTCATCAATCTAAAATTATCTCATCTTAGGATTACCTCATCAGTTAAAAACAGTACTCTCTCTCCCTCCTTTCTTCTTTCTCCTTTCTCCTTCTCCTTCTATGTATATATATGAATTGCAGTGGGAGACAATATGGCTCACAAATTTTAACATGGCACGATAATCCAACACAAACATGCATTAAGTTAAACCGATATGAACACACAATTTTTAGATTTAGATCGTTATAAAATCGACCTAAAAAGAATCTGATAATTTCGTGTTGGTTAGGTTTAGGTTCAGGTTATTCGTTAAAAATTCAAATTATTATTTCAAGTATTTGTATTAATTAAAAGAATATTATACTTTAATTTTATTATTTAGTTCATGATAAAAAAAAAAAGTTTTGTTCACGTTGTAACATGTACTTCCTCATGTCACATTCAAGATGTCCACCTTTCCTTTTTTAGTTTTGTTTCGCTTAAGATGTCAACTTTCTATATGTGAATATAAATCTCCCTCCTCATTAAAATATTCAACAACCTTTTTTCTCCTACTTACTCCACCAAACAACTTCTCCTAAAATCTCGTGCCACTCAAGGAGGTGGACATCTTGAGTTGAAGGGAGGGAGTATTAATTGTCTAATATCATATTTTATAGTATAATATCATGCTCTGGTCGTTATCGTCTTGTGTCAAGCTAAACTGTATAGGGATTAACTTACTAGAGTATATCAATAACGGTAGGGTTGACAATTTTTGTATGACACGATAACCTACACGAACACGCACGAAGTTATTTGATTAGGACCCAATAAGAACAAATGATTTCAGGTTGAGTAAGAGTTGGATCAATATCGGATTGATCCAATAACTATTCAATCCACACAATATGTCAGTCCTAGGTGACATACATGGAACACGAAAGTTATGCACAAGAATGCAAAGGCAAGACGATACATTTAAGAACTATAGTGAGACTGTTATTCCACTAATTTTTTCAACTCACTTTCCTTTACATTTTTTAAAACCCATATCAAAATCAAAGTGGATAATTATTAGGTGACGGATGGAGTACTCTGAAACGAACGTACATTTTGGAATCATCTTTGTTTAGTTCACTGATCCCTTTTATTTGTAAGAATAGCCAATTAGAACATTTAATTGTCAACAACTCAAGATTGATCAAACGTCGTTCATATTCTTCAGTGTCATGTTTTTAATTTTTTTATACTAGGTAAGTGTTTGTGTATCTGCTTGCCATATGATTAATATCTTTAATCTTGGAATATGTTTATATATTAAAAATATAGGATCCTTAGGAATGAAAATACAATGCCTAATTAGTCTAATAGATTAGACTGAAATCCAAATGTTTAGGATTATTGTTGAATGAACAAATTAATATCAGTTTGATTATATTGGATCTGATTAGCCCACAATCCAAATATGATTATCCCAAAATTAAAACCGAGGAAGGTATTGAAAATATAGTAGTAGTTGTAGGGATCAGATTAGTCTAGATTCACTAATTACCGAGACCTCTTTGTTCTTGTACAAGAGAGCTCAGCCAAACTCTCACCCACGCGGCTGATTTACACAAGTAATACAAACTAAGATTGCTATGAATCTAGTTCTAACTATTACAAGGTCTTGAAGTTGTAACTCCAACTTCAACCGTACTCAATTGCACCTGCACACTCAAGAAATGCGTTAGTAACACTAATAAAGATCCTCTCGGATCTAAACACTAGTAATCAACTAAACACCAGAGAGTAAGAACAAAAGATCAAAGAAAACTTGGCTCAGAACCCGCCAAAACCAACACTGATCTATTCTTCAAGAATTAGATCCAAAGGAGCACCAATGGATTGTATAGATTTAACCCTCAGACCACCAATACCTCCACTATTGAAACCCCTCACACCAGATCTAGTTCCACCGAACAAATTCCCCACACACGACCTTCAAGTTCTCACAAACCCTAGTTCCACTCCAGTAACAAGCAATCGAAGAGATTGCCTCACACCAGCACTCACAACAGATCTACCACTCAACAAACCATGGAAGATCACCAAGAGATGGTCGGAAGTTCATCGGAGAAGGAGAAGAGAGAAGAGAGAGACACTCTAGTTCGCAGAGTAGAGAGAGAGAGAGAGATGATGAATGAATGAGAATCGGCACCAACCCCATTCTCACTTAACACAAACAACCCTACATCCAACGGCGTAGAAGCCATCATCCAAAGAGAGAGACACGTGGCAGCATCTGGTGAGAAGGGTTAAGTAATTGGGCTCAGCCCAATTAATAACATTCGGGCTTAACAAATAACACAGCCCAAATAAGAGTCCATCCAAAATATCCAACATACTCCACCTTGGAATTTTATTCTGGGAAACCAACCAAGTGTTGAGGGCTAAGGTATAATCATCACAGCCTACAAGGTAATGTAATGAAACCTTACATCTATATGCTTTGTTCTATCATGAAAAACAGGATTTTTACATAACTGAATAGCAGATTGAGAATCAGAGAACAACACAGGAGAGTATTTCACAAACTTGAGTTCAGAAAGTACTCCCTTTAACCATACAGCCTCTTTCATTGCCTCAGTGATAGCAATATACTCTGACTCAGTGGTGGACAAAGCCACAATGTGCTGAAGTTGTGATTTCCAGCTTATGCAAGACCTACACACTGAAAATACATAGGAGGTGGTTGACTTCCTCTTATCTCTGTCATTAGCATAGTTGGAATCCACAAAACCAGTTAGTAAAACACCATCATTACATTTAGAATAGCACAAACCATACTTAGCAGTTTGCTTCAAGTATCTAAGAAGCCATTTCAGAGCTTCCCAATGAACATGACCTGGATTAGACATATATCTACAAAGACAAGACACAGCATAGGCAATATCAGGCCTAGTGCTAACCATCAAGTACATAACAGATCCAATAGCATTTGCATAGGGAATTCTTTTCATAGCATCAATTTCAGACTGAGACTTAGGGCACAAGTCTTTACTCAACATAAAATGGGCAGCTAAAGGCACAGAAACAGGCTTAGCATCAAACATGTTAAACTTTTTCAGAATTTTGTACACATAAGGTTCTTGATGCAACACAAGGGTGGAGCTACTCCTATCTCTACAGATATTAATCCCTAAGATTTTCTGAGCATCACCTAGATCCTTCATGTCAAAATTCTCACTCAAAGCAGCTTGCACCCCCTTAATGGTTTTTAAACAAGGACCCATTAAAAGCATATCATCAACATATAATAGCAGAAACACAGGCACAGTATCAAGATTCTTCACATACAAGCATGCATCAAAAGTACTTCTGACAAAACCTAACTTTTGCATACATGTATTAAACTTGATATTCCACTGCCTAGGGGACTGTTTCAAACCATAAAGGGCCTTTTTCAACAAGCATACATGATTAGGAAACCTGGGATCAACAAAGCCCTCAGGCTGTTTCATATAAATGGGCTTATCAAGGTCACCATGTAAGAAAGCAGTTTTAACATCCATCTGCTTCAATTCCCAATTAAAATGAGCACACAAAGCCAACATCATTCTAACAGTTGTAAATTTAACAACAGGTGCAAAGATTTCTGTGTAATCCACCCCCTCTTGTTGAGTGAAGCCTTTTGCCACTAATCTGGCCTTGTACCTAAGGCCCTCCACCTCATTTTTCAGTTTATAGAGCCACCTGCAATCAACCACAGATGCACCAGGAGGCAAAGGTACAAGAATCCAAGTGAAATTAATTTTCAGAGAATGCATCTCCTCCATCATGGCATTATGCCACTGACTCCAGAATTTAGACTTAGTAGCCTGCTTATAGGTTTGAGGCTCATCACCATCAGATTCATAAACATTGAAAGCCAAATTAATCAGAGCAACTAAACCAACAAAGCCATCATATCTAGAAGGTTTACCAACATTTACCATTCTAGTTCTATTTCTAGATAGCACATAATCCTGCAATTTAGTATTATCAATAGCATTTTGAATGCCACTAGGGTTATTTATCACATTCTGAACAGGAACAGGAGGAGAGTTTCTAACAGGACTATTATGCAAATTAGGCACATTGTCATTAACATTTTGGGCAGAGTTATTATGCAGCACATTTGGGTTTCCTTCATCAAGTGTCTCATTAGGAGTATAGACTGGATAAGTGTTCCAGAATGGCTGCTCCACCTCACTTGGAGCACCACTAGGATGCTCCACTCCAGTGAGTGTATCTGTGGACTCCACCTCAGTGAGAGGTTCATTGTCCACATCTATAGGATCTGGGCTCAATGTCAGCCTTAAGCAGGGGAATTCATCTTCATTGAAGACAACATCCCTACTTATTATGACCTTGAACCCAGGTTCATCCCTTAGCCAGACTCTATACCCTTTGACGCCTTCAGGATAACCTAGAAAAACACCTTTCCTAGATCTAGGCTCAAGTTTGTCAGACTTATTATGCACAAAAGCAGTACAGCCAAAAACCCTTAGGTGAGAAAAAACAAGAGGCTTGCCATAGAACACATACTCAGGACACTGACCAACCAGAGGCACAAAAGGAGACCTATTTACCAAATAAGTAGCAGATAACAAGGCCTCACCCCAAAACTTTTTTGACA
The DNA here is from genome assembly GCF_023119035.1 of Salvia hispanica. NCBI lineage: Eukaryota > Viridiplantae > Streptophyta > Magnoliopsida > Lamiales > Lamiaceae > Salvia > Salvia hispanica. Next base: position 6,613,238 of record NC_062970.1, on the reverse strand, counting down.
ATCCAGACTTAGAAAGCATGCATCTCACTTTTTCAAGTAAAGTCCTGTTTATTCTCTCAGCAACCCCATTTTGCTGTGGGGTATAAGGTACAGTTCTATGTCTTTTAATTCCAAAGCTATCACATAAATCATCCATCTGATTATTACAAAACTCCAGGCCATTATCAGTCCTAATAGCCTTAATCTTCTTACCAGTTTGAGTTTCAATCAAGATTTTCCAAGTTTTAAGTTTTTCAAAAACATCAGACTTGTGTCTCATCAAAAAACACCACACTTTTCTTGAGAAATCATCAATCACAGACAAGAAGTAAACACATCCAGAGTGAGAGGATACATAAGCTGGACCCCAAACATCCATATGCAGATATTCCAAGATACATTTACTCACATTTGCAGGAGCAGGGATACTAGTAAAAGAAACTCTATGTTGTTTACCCTGCACACAAGAATCACAGAAAGGCAACTCACTTTGGACATCATCATCAGAAAGAATAGCATGTTTTTTCAGGATACTCAAGCCTTTTGCACTCATATGACCTAGCCTATTATGCCACAACATAGTTCTGTCAGTTTTAACAACATTGGCATAAGCTTTTTCACATGCAAGAGGCACAGCATTACAAACATACAATCCACATTTTTTCTTAGCTTTGAAAAGACACATAGAACCTCTGCAAATTTTCATACAGCCTTCTCCCCACTTCCCCCCCATACCCTCATTTTCAAGAGCAATACATGACATCAAATTATAGCATAGATCAGGAACATATCTAACATCCTTTAGGCTGAGCACATAACCATTTTCAAACTTCAAACACACAGTGCCAATTCCAAGAATTTCACATTTCTTGTCATCAGCCATTGACACAAAAGTCTTAGTTACAGGTTTCAGCTCAGAAAACACCTCCTTAAAAGGACTCACATGATAAGTACATCCAGAATCACACAGCCAATCATTTGAAGTGAAGGGACATGAAGGAGAGACATTGACAAATTGCAGGTCATGCACCATGAAAACAGAATCATTAATTACCGAGACCTCTTTGTTCTTGTACAAGAGAGCTCAGCCAAACTCTCACCCACGCGGCTGATTTACATTATCATAAGCAGCAACATTAACCAGGGTTTCAACTTGGGAATTATTGTTAGGGAACTTATTCTTCTTAGGTTTTGTACATTCTTTCTTATAGTGCCCAATATCACCACAGTTGAAACACTTGCTATAGGTTTTAGGATCCTTGCTTCTAGACCTAGACCTAAACTTTTTCCTAGAGTTTGAGGAATTACCAGAACTACTACTGGGCTCATTGCCCCCTCTAGATTTAGATCTACCCCTGACATTCAACACCTTATTGTAAGCAGTCTTGTCAGCAGCCCTTTCCTTAAGTTCAAGTTCTTTGGATTTCAAGGAGCTAATAATGAGGTCTAGAGGAGCAGAATCTCTACCATACTTAATGGCAGCCTTAACATCACTATAGGAATCAGGTATGGCATTCATCAGGGCTATACTTGTGTATTCATCTATGGTTTTATCACCTGACCTCTTAATGTCCTGAACTAACTTCTGAAACCTATCCACATTATTATCAATGTCTTTAGCAAGATCAAGCTTAAATTTGAACAATTTTTCAAGCAAATACATTCTGGAAGACATAGAGGTTTCAGTATACAGAGTATCAAGCAGTTTCCACATTTCAGCAGTAGATTCCTCATGATCAACTTTCCTAATCACAGAATCAGATAGATTTAACACAATGGTAGCCCTTGCCAGATCATTCATCTCATCAATTTTATCCTGAGTGGTATCCTCAGGTAAAGTACCATCAACAACTTTAAACACTTTTTGTTGAATCAAAACACATTTCATTTTCTGTTTCCAAATAGCAAAATCATTTTTACCATTATAAGGAACCAGACCAACAGGTTGAGCCATTTTAGCAAGAAAAATTTTGCAAGAAAACAGGAAGCAAGACAGAAACACACAGCCTTACACACCTGAAAAAAACACAGAGACATACACCAGCAACACAAGAACAGACTAAGAGCTTTCACACAACAGAAAGGGACTCAAATCCTTGACTGTCACGAGCAAGACTGGCCAATCCCAGCTCGCAATCACTCACTACTGGAGGGCGCAGGGGGTCACTTGGGCAGTACAAGATGCTTAGTGATCAAGTAACTTGAGATCACAGATCACAGAGCACTAAAACCAGCGGAAGCAACACAGAGAAAAGAAAGCACAGAAGTCCTAAGTCCTTGCCAGAGACTGTCTACCAGAACAAAAGCCCAAACCTATAGTTGGCACTAAACAGAAACATAAACCAAGAAGGATAAGCCAATTTACCAGAGTGAATCCCCTCTCGAAGGAGGATTCCACTTGCCCACCTCCTTAAGCGACTCGGCGTGCTAAACTAATCCCCCCGTGGCTCTGATACCACTGTAGGGATCAGATTAGTCTAGATTCACTAATTACCGAGACCTCTTTGTTCTTGTACAAGAGAGCTCAGCCAAACTCTCACTCACGCGACTGATTTACACAAGTAATACAAACTAAGATTGCTATGAATCTAGTTCTAACTATTACAAGGTCTTGAAGTTGTAACTCCAACTTCAACCGTACTCAATTGCACCTGCACACTCAAGAAACGCGTTAGTAACACTAATAAAGATCCTATGGGATCTAAACACTAGTAATCAACTAAACACCAGAGAGTAAGAACAAAAGATCAAAGAAAACTTGGCTCAGAACCCGCCAAAACCAACACTGATCTATTCTTCCAGAATTAGATCCAAGGGAGCACCAATGGATTGGATAGAGTTAACCCTCAGACCACCAATACCTCCACTATTGAAACCCCTCACACCAGATCTAGTTCCACAGAACAAATTCCCCACACACGACCTTCAAGTTCTCACAAACCCTAGTTCCACTCCAGTAACAAGCAATCGAAGAGATTGCCTCACACCAGCACTCACAACAGATCTACCACTCAACAAACCATGGAAGATCACCAAGAGATGGCCGGAAGTTCGTCGGAGAAGGAGAAGAGAGAAGAGAGAGACACTCTAGTTCGCAGAGTAGAGAGAGAGAGATGATGAATGAATGAGAATCGGCACCAACCCCATTCTCACTTAACACAAACAACCCTACATCCAACGGCTTAGAAGCCATCATCCAAAGAGAGAGACACGTGGCAGCATCTGATGAGAAGGGTTAAGTAATTGGGCTCAGCCCAATTAATAACATTCGGGCTTAACAAATAACACAGCCCAAATAAGAGTTCATCCAAAATATCCAACATACTCCACCTTGGACTTTTATTATGGGAAACCAACCAAGTGTTGAGGGCTAAGGTATAATCATCACAGCCTAATTAACTAATTAATTAATAAGCCGTAAGACTCTGTTTCAACGAAGAATGGGTTAGGTAAACTAATCTCATATTAATAAAACAAATTTCATAGTTTTTGGAGCAATTGATCTATATATATTCTATCTTAATTTATTGCTTCACGTGTTATCGTCACAAATACCGAATTAAGAACATTATTTTGGGAAAAAAACGAAAAAGTTTATGATAACTCAAATTTAGAAGTGCGCTATAATTAACTTATAATGTTTAATAATAATTTTATAATTAATAATTGATTATCAGTATATTGATTATTTCATACTAATTTTTTAAGCTTACTTCTTTAGTAATTGTATTCCCTTCCTCTTTTCATAAGGAACTCATATTTCTTTTCGGGACGTTCCATCTAAAAAAAGTCATTTTGTTTTTTGGCAAAATATAATACAATTACTCTCTTACTAATATTTCCTCACTTCACTCATCTACTTTATTCTATTTTCACTTATGTAAACATCATTTTTCTTAGAGGGAACATCTTTTTTAGTCCACGAACTTTGCCAAAGTATCATTTTAGGTCCGTGAACTTTGAAAATATCATTTCAGGTCCATCAACTATGGGTTAATATCATTTGAAGTACTTTTTTACTATTTCTAAGTTTTTCTGGACGAAAATAGCCTCGATACCTTAAAGGATATATATTTTTAATAAACTTATCATATACTCATATTTTTTATAAATATTTTTACAATATATTTTTGACGAATTTTCTAAATATAATTTGACCTTCAATATTATCACTTAATTATGTGACATGCAAGTAAAATTGCTTCTTCAATTTTTGTATTAAAGAATTTTAAAATTGAATAAAGAACTTTTCTTTAATAATAAAAATTTTAATAAGGATCTTTTCTTGCATGTCACTTAATTACAAAATTAAGTGATAATATTGAAGGTCAAATTATATTTTAAAAATTCATCAAAAATATATAGTAAAGATATTTATAAAAAATATGAGTATAGGATAAATTTATTAAAAATATATACCCTTTAAGGTATAAGGGTATTTTTGTCTAAAAAACTTGGAAATAGTTAAAAAGTACTCCAAATGATATTAACCCATAGTTGATGGACCTGAAATGATATTTTCAAAGTTCACGGACCTAAAATGATACTTTGGCAAAGTTCATGGACAAAAAAAGATGTTCCCTCTTTTTCTTAAATCATATCATGTCACCTATCAACTTGCAGTAGTAATGCTAAGCCCCTTTTGCTTTATTCTATCTTCGATTCACGGTGCTCAAGCTCAATAGGTCAAGGATCTATCAACTAGTGCTTCCATTGATTTAGTCCTCCTTCAACTGATGTTATTAACCGCAGCAATGGCAATATGAGGCATCTTTAATGTCACAGCAACCGGAGCCACAATTATAGTCATCACTTCCTATCGCTTCATCACCTCTCTTCTCAGATTCCTTTGCTGATCATTAAACCAACAAAATAATTAACACTTGATATTTGATAATGTACATATAGTATAAGTTTGAAGGAAAGAAAGTGCTTACATTTCGCTCTACTAGTCGTCTCTGCAACTTCCGATGAGGTGAGAAGCACTATAACTAACAAAACAGCTATAAATACATTTCTTTTGGAAACCATTTTTTGCTCTGAAAATTTAATGAGTATGTATGTTTGGATTTTGTATCACAAGGTTTTCCACTCTGTATTTATAGATACATTATTCAACGAACGTACATATTTGTCTAAAAAATCAAATTGGGGATGCGTTAGCATTTAAGAGCAAGTGAAAGTGAAAGTGAATATTCTTATAAATTTTAGTTACACATTTATATTTAGTAAATTTAATTTCTACTGATAACAGTTTAGTAATTAAATGCATGCATGTTTATATTTGGTTTTATTTATTTTGATATATATATACATATAAGATAGAAATATTTTCTATCCACTTTGTATATAGATTGAAAATAAGAATTAGGATCACATTTACTAGTTTTAGCAAAATCTAGCCCCGTTTTGTTATAAAACTTCTTTATGTAGTAAGTATATAACAATCTCTCTTTTATATTAACATTTTTAATGTATTGAATTTGTGTGGTTGATGATAAAACATGTGCTAAAAACTCAAGATCTGATTTTCCTTGTTTGACAATTAAATCAATGAATAGAATATATTATTCACGGGTTGAAAATAGTGTGAAGGAAAACCATACATTTGAAAGTGTAAAGCTATCGACAACGAAATTGAAAAATAAATGAAGACTTTGGGGTTTGGCAATTGGTTCAATGAAGACTGCGTCGGATTAAGAGTGACGGGTGTGCTATAAATAAAGTGAAAATATAAAAGTTCCTTCGAGGAAATTTCCATTCACGTTTAATATGCATGTATGCATAGACCAGGGAGGTGTGCAATGTTTCATTAGTCGATATATATGCATAGAGTCGGAAGGTGAGTAATGTTACATGATCGAGATAATTAATTGACACAGTTGATCAATGGATGATTGGGTTATTATTTGTGGTATTCAGTAAATTTTTATTAGCATAAATAGACCACAAATAAAAAGACAATAATCACATTTATGTCCTTTTTCACTGATTTAGGACTTTTTTTTTCCTATTTTTAGTTTAAGGTCATCTCATCTAAGGGTGTCGAAACGGGTAGCGGGTATCGGGAAACCCTCAACCCGACCCGCTACCCGACAACAATGGGAAACGGGGCGGGATCGGGTAGTTTGTTTTCAATTTTTGCGGGTTATGTATACCCGCTACCCGCGCGGGTATACCCGTTAAACCCGATAATACCCGTTATTTTTAGGGTAATGGTTTTCAAATATTTTATTTTAGTTAATTAATTTCAAATCTGTATATACTCCCCGACGATACACTTTATTTTCAATTATTTATCCGCTGCCAAATGAAGGATTGCAAGATTTGTGAAAGTGAAACTTTTTTTAGTTTAGTGTCTTTAATCTTTTTATTAAAGATTGAAAATATTTAAACTTTTAGTTGAAGTTATTTATATTTAGACTTTTGATGAAATTGAATTATTTTTGGTTTTATATTAAACTTTTGAATGGTGATTTAATTTTAGACATGCATGATGTTTCTATCATATTTGCTTATTTGAAATTTGGATTTGCATTATATTTCATACATAGTCATATTATATTTAAGAGATGAGAAATCACCATATTTGTGCATAATTAATAGTTGGAAATTATGCAAATACAACAAAGTAAAAAAAAATACAAATCTAAAATCATCGTGTAGCAGCTAGCAACAATCCCTAAATTCATTCTAGAATTTCAAACATGTATATAAAATTATTGAATTAGATGACTAGTATTGATGATAAGCGAAAACTAAAAGCATAATACCATTGAATAATATAATACACAATTCAAGTTATGTATGCAGGTTTGGGTACCCGCAACTGCGGGTTTAGGATACCCGATGCAGGCATGGGGTTACCCGTTTAACTATATGGGTCGGGATTGGGTAGTATAATATTGACGTTTTCGGGTACGGGTACCCGCAAAATTGGATTTGGGTATCCACGGGTACCCGTTTTGATCTAAAATTGGGTTTGGGTATCCATCTAAAATTATCTAATCATATGTATTATCTCATCAGTTGAAAACACTCTCTCTCCCTCCTTTCTCATTCTCATTCTATGTAATAATCCCTCCGTCCCCAAAAATATGCACTTTGATTTCGGCACGGATTTTAACATAAAATTGATAAAGTAAAAGAAAGGTAGAGAAGAAAAGTAATTGAAGTATTGATAGTGGAGAATGAGTCCCACCTCATTAGAGATAAAAGAGTTTCCAAATTAGAAAGTGCATATTCTTGTGGGACGAACTAAAAATGAAAGAATGCGTATTCTTATGGGACGGAGGAAGTATAAATTATAGTGGGAGACAATATGGCTGTAACTTTTAACATGACACGATAATCCGATATAAACATGCATGAAATTAACCCGATACGAACACCCAATTTTTCGGTTTCGATCCTTATAGAGTTGATCTAATAAGAATACGATAATTTCAGGTTGGGTTGGGTTAGGATCGGGTTCAGGTTATTCGCTAAAAAATATAATTATTATTTTAATTATTTGTATTAATTGAAAGAATATTATACTTTTAATTTTATTATTTAGATTTAAATCATGATTAAAAAATATTTTGATCACGTTATAACATGTACTCCATTTGTCTCATTCAAGATGTCCACATTTCCTTGTTTAGTTTGTCCTGATCATGATGTCAGCTTTCTATATTTGAAGATAAATCTCTCTTCTCTCATCATTAAAATAACACTTTTTTTCTCTTACTTACTCCACCTAAAAACTTTTCTTAATATTTCGTGTCACACAAGAATGTGGACATCTTGAGTTGGACGGATGGAGTATTAAGTACTCCCTCCATTCCATAGTAATAGAGACATTTCTTTTCGGCACGAAGATTAAGAAAAAATGTATTATGTGAGTTAAGTAAGGGAGAATAAAGTGAAAAATGAAAAAGGTAGTAGGTGTTGAAAAATGTGTTAACTTTTACTAAAAAGGAAAATAACTCTATTACTATGGAACATACCAAAATGGCAAAATGACTCTATTACTATGGAACGGAGGGAGTATTTTATAGTGTTATATCATGCTCTGGTCGTTATCGTGTCATGTCAAGTTAAATTGTATACTCCCTCCGTCCGCCAGTAGGAGTCTCATTTATTGGCGGCACGGGTTATAAGAAATATAAAGAAAAGTGGGTGGAAAAAAGTTTGTGAAATATAGATCTCACTTGTATATTTTTTTAAATGGAATGTGGGACCCTATTACCATTTATGGTAAAAGTGAACGGGACTCCTATTCACGGACGAAGTGAGTATTGAAATTCTAGCGTTAGGAAACAGAAATTATATTCACACCTAAATATCAGTGGAAAATATCATTAAGTGGTGGCTAGGCTTGGGGTGGAGCTTTGCCGGCTCCACCGATCTGTTGTTGTGAAGAAGGGACTTGGTAATGTTGATTTTGTAAAACGTCTTATGTGTAACAACTTGACACAAAATATAGGAGGGATTGGTCATCACTAGAGGTGGCCAAACCAAACCGGACCGATGGTTAACCGTTGGTTACCAACCGGCGGGTCAGAACCGGAATCGAAACCGGACGACGGTTCCGATTCGAAATCCGGTTTCACGGTTATAACGGGCCGGTTACGGTTCCAAAAATATGAAACCGAAACCGACGGTTAAGCGGTTAACTGCCGGTTAACCGGGAATATGTAGTTGTCGCCGATAGGTTCCTAGAGTTGCAGGCGTAGGACTGAAAAAGGTCGGAAAACCGCCGGTTTGTGTCGGAAAACCGGCGGTTTCTGACACAAAACCACCGGTTCCCGACGGTTCAGTGTTAGGGTTCAGGCGTAGGCGTGTAGGGTTGCAGCGTAGGTCTGAAAAGGTGTTGGAAACTGGGATATGATCGAGGAGGCGAGTATCTTAGTGATGAATTTTTGGGCTACTTAGCGGAAGCTGGGATTGAATCCCAACTGACTGCACCTGGCACTCCTCAACAAAATGGAGTTGCGGAAAGGAGAAATCGAACATTTCTTGAAATGGTTCGATCAATGATGTGTTATGCTCAGTTGCCAAAATTCCTTTGGGGGTTTGCGCTAGAAACAGCGTGTTACACCCACAATAACTTACCTACAAAGTCAGCGCCCAAAACACCTCATGAGTTGTGGACTGGGCGTAAGCCCAACCTAGAACATCTCAAGATATGGGGTTGTCCGGCGCATGTGCTACTTAAAGATCCAAGTAAATTGGACTCTCGCACAGAGGTATGTTTGTTTGTGGGATATGCCAAAGGAACAAAAGGCTATGAATTCTATAGTCCTCAAGACAACAAAGTATTTGTAAGCACAAATGCAAAGTTCTTGGAAGAGGAATATATTAAGAATCAAAAACCCAGAAGTGTAATCACTCTTGAAGAAATGAGAGATGATGACGTTCCAATTACACAAGAGAAAACTCCACAAGAAAATATTGCACCACGTAATACAACTTCTTCTACTCCTACGATTGTAGAGCCTCGTCGTAGTGGGGGGGGTGGATTTCAAAAGAACCGGAAAGGTGGATTGGTCTGGGAGAGTCTTCAGACTCAGCTTCCGGACATCTAGAACCTGACCCCTGGAACTACAAAGAAGCAATAAATGATTTGGATAGTCTCAACTGGATTGAGGCAATGGATTCCGAATTACAATCAATGGAGGATAAGGACGTTTACGACCTTGAAAACCTACCCGAAGGCTGCATTGCCATTGGGAGCAAGTGGGTATTCAAGCGTAAACGAGGTCCGGATGGGAAAGTTAAATTGTTCAAAGCTAGATTAGTGGCAAAGGGTTATACCCAAAGAGAAGGCATCGATTATGATGAGACCTTCTCACCCGTCGCTATGCTTAAATCAATTCGGATTCTCCTATCCATCGCAGCCTACATGGACTGGGAAGTTTGGCAAATGGATGTCAAGACCGCCTTCTTGCATGGTAGTCTTGAGGAAACCATTTACATGAAACAACCCGAGGGCTATGAAATTAAGGGCAAGGAGCACATGGTGTGGAAGCTTAAAAGATCCATTTATGGACTCAAGCAAGCATCCAGAGCATGGAACATGTGCTTCGATAAAACTGTTAAATCATTTGGTTTTGATCAGTGCCCAGAAGAGAGTTGCGTGTATAAGAAAGTTGAAGGTGCAAATGTGGTGTTCTTGGTACTTTACGTGGATGACATCTTACTAATTGGAAACAATAATAAGATGTTGTCGTCCGTAAGAAACTGGTTGTCTACCCAGTTTGAGATGAAGGACTTGGGAGATGCGGGACACATTCTAGGAATCAAAGTGATCAGAGATCGCAAGAAAAGAATGTTGTGCTTGTCTCAAGAATCCTACATCGATACTGTACTACAATGTTTTAGCATGGAAAATTCCAAGAAAGGTTTCGTCCCTTTCAGACATGGAATTCATCCATCAAAGGAGATGTGTCCTACGACACATACAGAGATAGAAGACATGAAAAAGGTTCCATATGCCTCGGCAGTTGGAAGTCTCATGTATGCTATGTTGTGTACACGACCTGATATATGCTTTGCCGTAGGCATGGTGGCTAGGTATCAGTCGAACCCTGGCCAAGGACATTGGACTGCAGTAAAGAATATACTCAAGTACCTGAAGAGGACTAAAGAGTATGTTCTAGTTTACAAGGCATCTGATCTATGTCCGATGGGGTACACGGATTCAGATTTTCAATCTGATCGTGATTCGAGGAAGTCTACTTCTGGTTATGTGTTCACCTTGGGAGGTGGAGCCGTTATATGGAAGAATGCAAAGCAGAAATGCATTGCGGACTCGACCATGGAAGCCGAGTATGTAGCTGCTTCTGAAGCTGCAAAAGAGGCTGTATGGCTCAAGAACTTCCTAAAGGAGTTGGGTGTGATTCAGAGTTTGCCCAAGAGCATCACGGTATATTGTGATAACTCTGGAGCTGTTGCAAACTCAAAGGAACCACGATCCCATAAGGCAAGCAAACACATTGAGAGGAAGTACTATTTGTAGATGGAAGAAGATCGTCGTGCAGCTGCAGCCATTGCACTAGCCCAATTGGGTGGTCATGGCGCGGTTGGCGCCGAATCCGATGCTAGGTCGGGTGATAATTACATCTCGGTTGATGATTACGAAATTGATGACGTTAATGTTAATCTGAACGATGATAATGAGGACAGTGACGGTGACCACGAAAATGAGGAAATGCCCCCCCCTTCACAAGACGGCCGCGGAGAAAAATCTAAATATAAATCTGATATATTTGTGAAATATTTCAAAAAGGTCCCAATAGTGTCTTCCGCTAATGAAGTGCCAATATTTTTTATGGCATATTGTAACTACTGCACCAAAAAATACAAATTCAAGAAGTCCGGGGGATATGGCTCTCTCATCCGTCACATGCAGACGATTCATCCCGAACTATATGGGCATAGCGCTAGCCAAACCCAACTCAACTTCCAAAGTGCGAGTGCCCATGGCTCCGCCTCCGGTTCGTCTCAAACAGGTACGCCGTCCTCCGCTCTTTTAAGATATGATCATAAGCATACTACTGAAGTTATGGCTAAATTTGCTGCCATGCATCATCTTCCTTTTAATATTTATGATAATCAAGATTACGAAGATTCGATGAAAGAGTGTTATAATTTGAACTCAAAAAGACTACCTACAACTAGTATGTTGATCCTATTAGATGCACTTTCTTTATGGCAAAAGCATGTTGATCCTATTAGAAATGCAGTTAGAGCGATCCATTTCAAGCTTGGCAAGGCTTGGAAAAAATATTGCCGTAACAGGAACATCAGGTATACAACTTTTATAATGGATGTGTCTACTAGATGGAACTCTACATATGATTGCCTCAATTCTACTTTGGAGCATAAAGATGCTTTGTGCGATTTTTTTAGAACTAATCCCTATGGTGATATAGTTCTTACGCCTAATTGTTGGGACCAAAGCATGAGTTTATGTCAATTGTTCAAAGCTTTCAAATGTGCGACCGTTGAATTATCGGGTGTTTACTATTGCACATCTGTTCGTGTGTTAGAGCATTGCATGTATATAGCACTTGGTTTTAAAACATGCATGAAAAATGCTAGATCTCGTGAGTTAATGTGTGTTTTATTTTATATGATTGAAAAATGGTTGAAGTATTTTAGTGAAATTCCAACTGTGTTTTTAATTGCTAAGTGCTTGGATCCAAAATGAAAATTATCTGGCACAACTAAGATCTTAGATTTCTATTATCAAAATTTGCGTTCTATTGTTCTTAGTGTTGGAACATATATACTAAAAGCATTTTTCGAGTTTTTGAATTTGATAAATTGCTTGTATATTGTAAACACTCTTCATTTAATGAGAATAATAAATGTTTTCTTCACACTGTGTATTTTACTTTAATGGGTATTGACCGTATTTAATTATATATTAAATTATATAATTAAAACGCCGGAAAGTAAAATCAGTCTAAGTCTTCTACATTGAAGGTTGGGTCGTGGAACAGGTCATCACAGTAGGTGGCCCAACCGGTACCTTGTAGAAGTAAAACTTTTTCACAACCTAGATAGGCTTTGGCTACCTATCGTGAAAGGTTGCAGTGTCCATCCGAAAGTCGTCTTTACCTTGAGAATGACTAGTGACACTGGTGTGGTATAGCATTGAATGGATCTAAAGTATAGACACGTCTTTGTTGCTATCTACTGTAAGACGATGTCTTGGAGATTTAATATTTCCTAATCTTTGTAATAATATAGGACACACGTTATTTAATCATACGCTGCTTTGACTTATCAATAGGTGCGGGTTTTTCGTAACCCAATATTCTTGATATCTTGGGTAGTAGTAATTAATAACTAGAATGGTGTCAGTTTTATTATTACATTGAATCGTGTGCCTGCGCGGTTTGACTATATCCCCAAGAGGTGTTCGAGAGAAGTTCTATTATTCGGAAACCCGGCCGGTTTGGATTTAATCCAAGAATAAATAGAAAAGGAAAAGTATATTTTTAATATACATCTCGTACTAGACAAACTCTTGGAAATAAAGATATTAATTAATTTAAAGTCTATAGCAGACTACAAATTAATTAATGGATATAGAAAGTCTTAGACACGGGAAATAATATATTAAAGAGGTCAACCCGGATTGCTTGTAATCACGGATTGGATGGGCGGTCAATATTTCTTCTATAGTGGCACAAGAAATATTCCATTGGCCTTATATTAAATTATGGGTTATAATTTAATTAGTAAAGAAGGTCCAATTGGGGAGGCTCAATCCAAGCCCCATAGATCCCTAACCTAGCCCATCATAAACTCTATAAATAAGAATGTAAGGAGGAGACACAAATGTTATCACAAACCCTAGCCTCCACACTTGGCTTTCTTGTCTTCTCCTTCAAGATTCTTATAATTTCTAAGAGATTCCTCCCACAAGGAATTTAGATCTATAGAGTTAAGAGTCATAGGTTAGAAGATCTTTGGTCTTGCATTCACAATCAAGCGTCAAGATCTACACGTGGAGAAGTAGCAAGCCACTTCGATTCTTTGGAGAATCATTGAAGGAATGGAAAAGTAAACTTGATGTTGATCGTTTGATCAATGACTTGAGATTGATCCTCAGCAAGGATCGTCCGCCCACATACCATCTACAAGGAGAGGACAAGGAGTTTCGTGATCAGTGGCATACCGCGGAATGTCATCTCAAGGGCTTCGTTTTGGCCAGTGTTGGCAATGCCCTTGAGAGGTTTGACAAACCCAATAGGCCGTTGGTCAACAAGCCCACGTGGTTTGAAGAAAAGTCCTCTAAGATAAGAGCTGGTATCGCTGTGAAGCATTTAAGGCATGATGTATTTGAAGAGGGCCAAGACGTGGGGGTATATGCCCTAGTCATGCTTGGCTACTTCAATAAACTTCACTTGTCGGGGGGGAAAGTTGACCCAGAAACCCAACAGATAATGATCCTTGATGGGCTTCCAGATAGCTTTAATGAAGTCAGAAATGAAATTTTGTTTAGCGACAAAAAGTTTTCGTTTTTGGAGCTTTATAACAAGCTTGTGATTGCTCAAACAAAGATGAAAAGAAGGGGTGGACTTTTGAGATGATCATGTTCAAGTCAGAAGAGTTTATTTTTGCTTTATTTACATTGTTGAATTTTAAGAGTTTTTGATATTGTTTGGTTTTGATATCATATGGATTATTGATATGGAATTTTATTCCTAGTTTATCAATTGTGTTTTTGGATTATCGATGTCATTTTATAATGCTTGCATTATTAGATAAATGAAGTTTTGATTATCCAATTATTTATGACATCAAATGTAACATGGTTAATATCAAAATGTTTACTTGTGATTAAATTTGTTGATTCAATTATTATGAAGTTTTCTTCTAGAAATATTGATTATTAAGTTTCTTTAATCCTTAAGTCTTTTGAACCATTATTTTGTTGATGAGTCAATAGAACATTAATGTTCGACATGGATTCAATACAAAATAAAATGATCTTATGATCGCGTTTGTTCAAATAAAGGTGTAAGAAAAATAATCACAATAATTGATTACAAGACAAGTAAATTAAATTCAACTAGAAACAAGATAAGTATTTATTATAAATACTAGAAATTCTTGTATAGTAAATATAGTGTGCACATTAAATTTATTTTAATGTTCCAAGCCTAGAGTTGACTATTTGATTAGTTATTGTTTTATTTATTTTGTTGTGAAAGTGATAATTAAAATAGTGGGAGCTTTTCTTAATGAATGATTAAATTCTAAGTGTTTAATAAGAGCTTCATAGCTCGTTTTATTAAACTAGGATGAATTTAACTCCAAGCACTATTTAAATTGTTTTAATAGCCTTAAAGAATATTGAGACTAGTATTTTTCTACTTTTAAAAGTGGGAGCTAAATTTTGTCTCATAGAATATTCATAAATGGAATTAAGGTAATGTTTGATAGAGTTAAAAGGGTTCACACCCTAGAATGAAAGAAGTGATGAATTGCACACTTTCTAAGACTCTAATAACATTAAAAGACATTTCCAAGTTAGCTATTAAAATTAGAATTGCTTTTGGATTTCCAAAGAAAGTATTTCTAAAGATCACAACAAATGGTTAAATAAATGAACTCTTGGAATTTATGACTATAAAACAAAGAATGCAATCATTCGGTTTTATTTTGTCATAAGGACTAATTTCCAATTAGTCATTGTGATGAGGTAATTATGTTCATGCATAAATTTACATCACAAGTTATATAGCAAGGATAATACCAAGTTAGGTTGGTATTATATAATTAAAGTTTTGGGAATCATATTCGACATGATTAAAACTTTATATTTGCTATAAGTATTCTACTTTAATTAGTAGAAATTCAGAAGGATCAAAATAGTGGATTTTGATAGAGGAATATGTATAAGTGCACTTGAGAAAGGCACATAAAATTATTCCACTGGATCAAAGGGCCTAGAAATATTTTGATCAAATAATCGTGCTCCTTAGCAAGAATTAAGGTTATAAATTACAAGTATATTTTCGTTTTATGTACTCTAGAAAACTATGTTGGTAGATTCTTTTAAAGAATTATAGTTTTGAGTACATAGTGGCCAAAGCCTGCTTTGAGTATAAGTGGGAGAAAATGTGTGTGAATGTGTAGCACAAGGCCAATAAAGCGGTTGGTATACTCGAAAGCATTCTTTGAGTATAAGTGGGAGATTGTTGGGGTTTGTATACTAAAAGATGCTTCGAGCGTACATGCCTTTGTACAGTCAGCTTGTGCATGTATACGAGAAACGCCACGTCCACTTGTTTACCTATTTATGAGAATAAATAATATAATATAATGGTTTATTATTGAAATATGATAAACAAGTCTAAGGCTTTTTACTAAGAAGGTCAAGTAGGGAAATTCGATGAATCTCCTCATGAGTTTTCCAGTAGGGGACTTGGCCAGATCTAGTAAGAAGAAAAACGTATTCACAACCTAGATAGGCTTTGGCTACCTATTGGTACGGTTGCGGTGTTTGTGATAATTCTCTCTTACCTAAGAAGAGATTAGTAACACCGGTGTGGTAAAGCACTGAAAGGATCTAATCCGAAATGTATTCTTTATTGCTATCTACTGAAAGAATATATTTCAGAAAGTTTAGTATTTTCTAGTCTATGATATTAATATCAATATTGTTTATTCAATCAAACGCCACTTTGACTTATCAATATGTGAGAGTTTGTACGTAACTCAAGTTCATGATATCTTGGGTGGTAGTAATTGAATAACATGAAGGTATTGGAATATTATTTCATAGAATTCGCGTGCCCAGTGTGGTATGATTAAATCCCTAAAAGGGTGATCCCCAATGAGGTGTTTGAAAGAGGAATTTATTATTCAGAAAACTGCGCAGTTGGAATTTATTCCACGAATAATAAATAAAGTTTCAAACTAGAAAAACTCTTTGGAGAATTAATTTAATTCTAGTCACATAGCAGACAAAAGAATTAAATTGATGGATCAAGATAATCTTAAACGCGGGAAATATTATAAAATAAAATGGACCCAAGTTATTTGTAATTTGGTGATTTAAGTGGGAGTGCAATATTATTCTTTAGTGGAATAAAATAATATTCCATTGATAATATATTAAATCATGGGTCATTTGATTTAATTAGTAATTTATCTAATGGGTGAGCCCAACACTTAAGTCATTCCATGGATCCCCTTACTAGCCCAATAAGGTCCACTATAAATAATGAATGAAAGGGAAACCCTAGCACACAATCCAAGACACACAAAACCCTAACCCTAGCCGCCAAAATCGGCGCCTCTCTTCTCTCTCTCTTGGTCTCGATTTTCGTGCCTAGCACGTGGGAGAATTAGGGTTTTGATTATTGTTCTTGATCTATCCTAATTCATAGGATTAGATCTAGACAATTTGGTGTTTGTATTGGGTTTCCCTAGATCCATTCAAAGTTATTTAATTGGTTTTCTAAGATCCGCCCACACGGATGGAGAATCAAGGACGAGGGAATAGTACGGAAGATTCGTGGTCGATAAACCAAGGATCTCCGGGTGGTGCAGCTAGCAACGTCAATCCAATGATGGATTATGAGGTAACAATCGAATCTACATCGAATATGCATGATTATGTGTTTATTTGATGTTATATCTATAGATCTATGTTAATTGCATGAAATTGGAGTCGAATGCATAATCACCTAAATAGATCGAGGTGCAGTCATCAAACAATGATACTCAAGCTGAAGAGAAGGAAGCTGAGAGTCATCAAGCTCTGAAATCCCCCACACCAGCTGTTGCAGTCAGAAAGGATGGGAGGCCCAGAAGAACAAATAAGGCTCCTGTGAGATTCAATGATTATGAGATGGCCTATTTTGCTCTATGTGTGGCTGAGACTATAGAATTTGATGAGCCAGCCACATATGAAGAAGCAATGAAAGGTAAGGAATGGGAACAATGGTTGGAGGCCATGAAAGATAAGATTGAGTCCTTACTGAAAAATAAAGACTTGGGAATTGGTGGATAGACCTGAGACTCAGAAAGCTGTAGGCTGTAAATAGATCTTCAAGAAGAAGATTGAAGTGGCAGAAGGCAACAAAGTAAGATATAAGGCAAGACTTGTTGCAAAAGGCTATTCACAAAAGGAAGGTGTTGATTTCAATGAGGTTTTCTCACTTGTGGTAAAGCACACCTCCATTAGGATTCTACTGTCTGTAATTACTCAAAGAAACTGGGAGCTGCATCAGCTAGATGTGAAGACAATCTTCCTTCATGGTGACTTGGAAGAGACAATATACATGGAGCAGCCTCTTGGGTTTCATGTAGCTGGGCAAGAAGACAAGGTCTGCATACTCAGGAAAAGTTTGTATGGGCTCAAGCAAAGCAGCCGTCAGTGGTACAAAACTTTTGATGCACATCTCATGAATATTGGTTTCATTAAGTCTGCCTATGACAGATGCGTTTACATCAAGTCAGCAGATGGAAAGGCAGTAGCTTACTTGGTCTTATATGTTGATGATATGCTAGTTGGGGCAGAGAATTTGGCAGAAATTGATATTGTAAAGCAAGAGCTCAAGAAGGAATTTGAAATGAAGGATTTGGGAGAAGGCTCGAAGGATATTAGGAATGGATATTCAAAGAGACAGAACCAAAGGAGAGTTGTGGCTGCTGCAGACTGATTACTTGAAGAAGTTGATTCAGAGGTTTCAGATGGAGAATTCCAAAAGTGTATCAATTCCACTGGGGCAACATTTTAAGCTCTCACTCGAGCAAATACCAAAAACAGAAGAAGAAAGGAAATAAGTGCAAGATATCCCTTATGCCAACATTGTGGGAAGCCTTATGTATTGTATGGTATGCACCAGACCTGACTTGGCGCATGGGATTAGTGTGACCAGTAGGTATATGAAGGAGTTTGGGAAGGATCACTGGATGGCTTTGAAGTGGGTTATGAGGTATGTCAGTGGGACTAAGAATGTTGGAATCTTGTTCAAGCAGCAAGAGAGCAGTGAAAACCCATTGCTGGGGTATTGTGACTCGGACTATGCAACTAATCTGGACACAAGGAAATCTCAAAGTGGATATATCTTCAAGCTCAACAACAGTGCAGTGAGCTAGAAGTCTACATTGCAATCTGTGGTCGCTTTATCCACAACAGAAGCTGAGTACAAAACACTTACCGAAGCTATCAAGGAAGGAAAGTGGCTGAAGGGGATTCTTGGAGATTTTGGTATTGGGCAAGACAAGGTGAGGGTATTGTGTGACAGTAATAGCGCGATATGCCTATCGAAACACCAGTTCTTCCATGAGAGAAGTAAACACATCGACGTTCGGCTACACTTCATAAGGGATGAAACAGCCAGTGGGGAAGTCGAAGTGGTGAAAGTTGGAACAGAGGATAATGCAGCTGATGCGTTAACCAAGGCACTTCCAGTTGCTAAGCTACAACATTGCTTAGAGCTGGTTAGTGTGTTGTCTCATTAAGGTGGAGTTGTGAGAAGGAAAGGGAGGATCTTGGTTTGTAGTTGTTGCATAGCTAAGGTGGAGATTGTGAGTTATAATGGTCATGCAACGTATGGCGTATACTAAGATGCATGGTAGCTCACGTGTGCGATAGCTCACTGGATTAATGCTAGGAGAGTTAATTACAACAGAAGCTATTTCCAGCTGTGAAGATATAAAAAGGAAGCTAAAAGAGAGAGAGTTTTACACCCAAAGAGAGAAAGGAAGAGAATTCGTCGATAGAGCAGAGAGGTTACTATCTTGAGTGTGTTGTAATCTTTGTCTTCTTCTTGATTCTTTGTAGTTCATCTTTGAGAGTGTAAACTGCAGTGAGTAATACAATCGAGATCAAAACCTTTCCCGTGGATGTAGGTTTATACCGAACCACGTAAAATCAAGTTGTGTTGTCTTATTTTCGTTTTCTTTATTGTTCGGTGATCATATCGGCGCCCAATCCCTATCAATTTTGGTGAAATACTATCTATTAAAAAATCAACCATTAGTTACCGTATGTCGTCATCGATTTAATCACGATAGGAAAATTATCTAAAACATCCATATCACTTAAAAATATGCACCTAACTATGAATCTTAAATTTTAAAAATAAAAAATTACTTTTCGTGGATAACTAGCTACTAGTGAATGAACCACACTGCTAATCGTTTTCGAGAGAACAAATAAACAAAATCCTAAATAGGAGTAAATGCTAAGTGCTAATTAAATAAATTGAAGAAAAGTAGTAGTACTACATATTTTTGCTTACTCAATAAGTTTCTTAGTTTCTTTTTTTATTATAAGCGAAAAGCATCAAGCCTCTTATCTAAACAAAAGTTAGAGTTTTTGTTTTTCTTTCTATGTTAATAGTTGTTTAGTGAAATAATGACTATGGCTGGCAAAATCTTGGTCTGTCCCTAACATGTTATAATATCTTGTCAACTTTAAACAGTTTCATTTCTTTATAAAAACGTGATCAAAAACTACTTTTGAAATCTCCCTCTCTCTCTTTCTCTCTCATAGTCTCATACAGACAAAAAAGAAAATGAATAGAGACTGTGATTTCTAAACTGTATATTTTTTTTGGTGTTTTAGATCATCTGTAAAGGTTTTTATAGAATAATTTACATTAAATTTAAATAAATTTTATAAATCTATAAAAGAAAATTGTTT
>NC_062970.1:6571674-6592989 GCF_023119035.1 Salvia hispanica | reverse complement strand
ACTACCACCCAAGATATCATGAACTTGAGTTACGTACAAACTCTCACATATTGATAAGTCAAAGTGGCGTTTGATTGAATAAACAATATTGATATTAATATCATAGACTAGAAAATACTAAACTTTCTTAAATATATTCTTTCAGTAGATAGCAATAAAGAATACATTTCGGATTAGATCCTTTCAGTGCTTTACCACACCGGTGTTACTAATCTCTTCTTAGGTAAGAGAGAATTATCACAAACACCGCAACCGTACCAATAGGTAGCCAAAGCCTATCTAGGTTGTGAATACGTTTTTCTTCTTACTAGATCTGGCCAAGTCCCCTACTGGAAAACTCATGAGGAGATTCATCGAATTTCCCTACTTGACCTTCTTAGTAAAAAGCCTTAGATTGTTTATTATATTTCAATAATAAACCATTATATTATATTATTTATTCTCATAAATAGGTAAACAAGTGGACGTGGCATTTCTCGTATACATGCACAAGCTGACTGTACAAAGGCATGTACGCTCGAAGAATCTTTTAGTATACAAACCCCAACAGTTATAGAATATAAGACTGGGAGGTTAAGAGCATCACCAATAGCGGCTAGCCCACCGGCTAGCCGATTCGCGTTGCTAGCCGAACCATTGGAACCGGCCAACGGCATTTCGGCTAGCCGATCGGCGAGCTCTAGCCGATTTGCGGGCGCTAGCCGACCGCTGGCCGATCTCGCTAGCCGCCATTGTGGGCTCAATTTCGGCTAGCCGGTTGATTTTTTTTTTTAATGTATTTTTTTATGCAATTTTTTTTATTTATTGCATTTTTTTAATGTATTTTTTTATGCATTTTTAATTGCATTTTTAATGTATTTTTTTTATAATTTTTTTTAGGATGGACCTTTTTTTACTTTATATAAAATTATTGCATTTTTATTGCATTTTTTAATGTATTTTTTTAATAAATTAGTGAGGAGTAGAGTGGGGCGGTGGCACATGTGTGGAAGGCCGGATTTTTTTTATTATGTAATTTTTTTGATTTTTAGTTAATGCACTTTTTTTTATTTAAATAAAATTAACGAATTTTTTCCGTATATGTGTCGTAAATTTTATTTCATATTTTGTATTTAATTCCGCAAATGTAGTTGTTTTTGAATTATTTTTATTGCGGCTAGCCTATTTGATTAAAATGATGATGTGGCAGGTGGATTTTTAGTGCTGATGACGTGGCAGGAAGAGAGAGTGGCTAGCCTGTGGCTGGCCTATTGCCATTGGAGATGCTCTAAGCAAACTATATTTTAGGTTTTATTTATTTTCTAGTTAATATAATTTGTAGATGGAAAAATATCAAAAGTAATTGTTTTTCCTTCTACAAATTAGGTTTTCCTATTTTGCTTATTTTCCTTTTGATTTTCTAGGGTTTCTAGACACTTATAAATAGCATTGTTTTTTTGTTTTTGGACGTCGTTGATTTTTGATAATAATATTTCCATTTCACTGAAACTAGGGTTTCTCTGAATTTCTTCTCCGCCCAGTTAGTTTCTCTATATGTTTTGCGTCAATTGGTATCAGAGCCCTTTTGCATCAGTTTCACAGAAACTAAAGTTTCTTTGATTAATTCTCCATTCAGTCTATTTCTCTTTACGTTATGCAACTTTTGCATCATTAAGCCCTTTTCATTTTTTTTTCATTTTTTTCCCTTTCATTTTGTCTAACTACGTCGGTTGTCAACACTGGTAACTTGTAATATGTACATTGTACATATCTAATTCACTATAATTGTAAATTCTCTTCCTCCGACCTACTTTCAATTTAATTTATGTGTTGTCTTGTTCAAATTTATTTTATAAGTTGCTTATTGAAATTCTACAAAATTATTTTTAAAAACTTTTTTAACAAATCGAGAAACCTCCAAAATCATAACCGAAATTGTAAAAAAACAACGGTTTCCAACTAGAATCGCGGTTTCTAAACTGGGTGCCTCAGAAATGCTTAAATTTCTCATGCATGCTAGTTTCAGCAAACTGGGATTCGTTTGCTGAAATATGTAGTGCATATAGGTGTCGTTCGATTATCATGATTTATTATCATAAGATTATTCATCTAAAATTAAGTTGTGAGATTCAACTTCAAATATTTAATCATAAGATACCGAACAACCCCATAATGAATGAAACTTTAATATACCAATTTTATTCATAATAAAATCCAACACAAATCGCAATGAAATGAACATCTATTCTCAATCCACATGATCATCATATTTCCCAACATGAGGATTTGTAGATTTATTTCTGAAATTAAACACCAATTAATTGGATAGGCAAAATAATATATCAACAGCAAAGGCAATAGCGCGCAGTACCTCCAGTTCCACAGCACCCATTCAGGCAGGTATACTCAACATCATTATCCATGAGATCCACATTTTTCCTTTCAGCTGCAATAAAACCCAAACCAAATTTTACTAAACATGAGAATTACTCTAGTAAATATTTTTTAAAAAAAAATTCACTATCATCATGATTTTTTTACATTTTAAAATAAAATATATTTATCTCGAAATTTCAATACCCATAATTTTATTGAATTTAAAAGAAAGAAAGTGTTCTTACATGCAACATTGCTGGACGTCTCAGCCAGTTGTCTAGCATCTGCAACTTCCATGGATAAGACTAGGGCCATAACAATCAGAAGACCAATAAATACAAATCTTTTGGAAACCATTTTTGCTTAGGAAATTAATGTGTTTATGTTCGATTTTATTTTATGAGAAGGCTGTGAGCTTTCCATGCACTCTCTACGCCAATTTATAGATTACTACTTTAACCAATTAAATTATTAGTTTGTCACAAAACTCTACTTGTTCAACGAAGACTGGGTTCTGGTGATTGACTGGATGAACGTGTATCAGCGTATGACTTTGTTGCAGAATTTGATTATCCTAATTAAGAAATACAGAAATAAGAAAAAGATTTTTAAAAAAGAGTATTATATTAGTGAGATCTTTTTCTCTAGGTTGGAAAGATGGGGAAATGGAAATATTATTATAAAACCAATATAGCCATGCATGATGATAATATTATCGTGGATTCGAGTAAAAATGAGTAGCTCATTTTTTTCCCATCCTAGCTGGGAGAATTATATTTTCATATGAAAAGGTGATAACTGGGAAAATTTATGTGCTTGTATCATTTTTTTCAGAAAGAATAAAATTTATAGTCCAAGATACAGTTCCGGAAAATGTCAATTGTGCCGGAATAACTTGAAATTAATTTGCCTTGTACTTGCGAAACGGGTTAACGAGTTAATTTTCATAATTAATTTTATTTTCTTTGAATTTCTAGGGATTCCAAACTACTTATAAGTAATGAATTTTTCCATTGTTTTGCAGTCAATTTTGAATATTTTAATATTTTGATATCAAGAAATCAAATTAGGATTTTCTGATATCCATACTATACAATCATTTTTGTGGCCTGTTTGCATTAGTTCATCTAAAATTCCAAAAGTAACTTTTTAACTACTCCAAAGTATCATCAAGATAATCCATTTTTATTCTTCACACATTAATAAAGATAGCATTTAATATTACTTGAAACAATATAATTTATATAATTAATTTGTAACGTGTATAAAAGAATTTGATTACTAATTTCGTTTAGGTGGAAATTGGAATTGCGCGCGTTAGTTGGAAGATTTAATTATTAACGAATTTACATGTCTCCATTTATACTTGTATCAGAATATGAATGTGGGAACACTTTGTAGTTTTACACAGATTTTTGGTCAAGTCGTGCTACTTCTTAATTCGTTTACATTTCCACTTGTATTAAAATATGAAAATAAGAATATTTCATTTACAAAATTGATATCGACCTACATTACATATATGCATATATACATGGGTGGTGCACTTGGCTACGAAGAGGCAAAGTTGCAACTTGCAAGAATATGAGTGGATAGTCTAGATACATCAAATGGTACGATGACATGGTATGTCATAACCAAAATTACTCCCTTCGTATTTTATTAATTTACACTAATTTCCTTAACTAATTGAAATCCTTACTTGTTAATAGACTCCATATTTCAATCACATTTTATCACACATTTTATCACAGAGTATAAAATTAATATTATTTCCGCCCACAAAAAATAATAATATTTTATCATTTTAAGTTGTTCATCAAAATTAGACTAATTATGCATTAAAACCCATGTAATTTACCACATTTTCCCTCTCTATCTCTTACTCACCAATTATGCATTAAAACCCATGTAATTTACAACTTTATCTATTTTTCGTGGACGGAGATAGTATATAAAAATGAGACTCATATTCCATTAACTTTTCTCGTTCATTTTCCACTATATTTCTTAAAAATCATGTAAGTCAAACGGTTTCCATTTTCTCACTCATTTTCCACTATATTTCTTAAAGATCGTGTAAGTCAAACGGTGCCAAATTGGAGATTGAGGGGGTATTTATATAGTGGTGTACTGGTGTAGGGAAAGATATCATTGAAACTATGCTTTATCTTCAAATTAGAAAACTTTCGAAAAAAATTAAAAACATAAAAGTGAGAGGAACAGTGGGACAGATGGAGAAATACAAAAACATCTTTAAGAGCAGCAGCGGCAATATGGTCTGGCTACACCTCGGCAGCACCCTTTGGGGCACTCAAAATCTGCACCTCTCTTCTTGTTCTTATCTTCCTCTTTTGCTAATAAAATCAAACCCACAATCAAAGGAAATTCAGAGTTTAATATATCTATTTCACGTGAGGTTTTTTCATTAATACATGACAAAAGAATTTAATCAAGAAAGTGTTTTGCATCTATTTATATTCATTTTAGTGATAAGCTACCGGTCAATTAAAAAAAAAAACATGTAATCGAATAATTCACTTTGCAATGATATCTTAGTACTTTTTATGTTTAAAAGTCAAGAAAGTGCTTACACAGCAGTGGATTGAGTTGTCGAGCGTCTGCAACTTGGGCAGAAATGAGAAGAGCCATAAACAAGAAAAGAGCCATAATTTGAATTATTGGGGATATCATTTTGAGGATAAGAATGTTGGGATTTTGAGTGCTTATTTTTATAGAAAACCTGAAGCAGTGAAAGTTTAGATATGTTTAAGCTAGATGTTGTTCTCAGCCGCCGTCTGCACTGAAATTTGGAAACATTGAAATTAAGTAATGTACATTTTTTTTTGATTGGCAAATGAATATATAGTTTTAAATGTTGTGTATCAACTCACACATCAAAGTTATATGTTCTGTAATGACTCCAACACAACCCTATATTTTGTTATGTCATTCTCTTTACCATGGTATAGTATTCTGTTAATTGGTTTGATGATACTTATGAATTGGTAAAAAATTGTTCTAAGTTTTCGAAAATTGTTCTAAGTTTTCGAAAATTGTCTAAAATTTTAATAAAATCAATGCAAAATAAATGCTTAAAATTTTGAACTGCGCGTTTAATCAACGAGAAATTTGACAAACCCAATTGAGCGATGAATCAAATTAAATGTTAATAACTGGACAAGGTGATGGATGAATTAAGTCGAGTCTGTCACTTTCTCTTACAACTTTATTCTCTCTCCGCTAAATAAACTATAAATAACATTTAATTTGGTCCAAACTACAAACCGACCTTAGCTCAGTTGGTAGAGCGGAGGACTGTAGTGGTTCAGCTGTTATCCTTAGGTCACTGGTTCGAATCCGGTAGGTCGGATTTTTATTTTTTATTTTTAACTTTTTCAATTAATTTGCACTTTTACTATGATAAATTTATCTTACAAATTCATCCCAAAAATCAAGATCCCTCACTACTCCTGCCCTTTTCCTGATCGAGCGATTATGGTAAGATTTTCGTGTATATGTCGAATTGTCGATGTATCCTTCACTTAATTTCAACAAGATTATTTTTTTTTATTTGGTTCCTGTGGTATAACTCTGTAGGCGAACTCATTGAGATTGTACCTAACATGCATTCGGAACACTCTAGACGCTGCCCTGTGCTTGCAGGTAGGTGTGTTTTAATTCATTTCCAGTTTCGGGCTAATACGAGTTTATTTTGGATTGGGAAATTGCGTAAATTTTCCGGTTTCTCTTGCTCAGTATTTGTTGATTTGATCATTCTGTAAATTCTTTTTTTTTTGGTTTGGTCTCTGTAGAATTTTCCCTGTCAAGAAGTGGAAAGGCACAATAAACCAGAAGTTGAACTCAAGTATGTAATGGCGGTTACTTCCATTTGTTGTGTTGGACGAAATAAGCTTTAATTATAGTATGTGGTGCACTATAAAACATGTATGCTTTAGTAGATCTTCTTTGCTCTTTAATATGCTAGAATTTGTATCAGAATGTCTATTTGGTTTATGAATCAATATAAGATTCAGCATCAACTAAATGCATAACCACTTACATCATTACATGGTAAACTTTATCATTTGCTTTGTGGTTTCAGGACCAGTCCAGAGCTTCTACTGAATCCAGTAAGAATTCTTATTGCCTTATTATGCTGCAATTTTTGCCTTACTTCAACGTAATATGATCGGGTTGGTTCTTGGTACTGATCAATATGACCGGTCCTCTGTTGGTTCTTGGTACTAATATATGGTCCTCTAGTAAGTTAAAAAACTTGAATCAGTTGAAGAAGGTCTCTGGGAGGGGGGTTCGGCTAAGTATGCTCTTGCTATGTGTATGTTTGTTCTAATTTTTTTATTATTGGAGCATCATTCACTAACTTTGTGAAAGTGTGTTAGAACTGCAGACTAAGTAGTTTTTTGTACAAGCCCTATAACAAGAGCTTTATAACAAAATAAATGGACTTCGTTGGACCGTATTCACAGGGCCATCAGATTTAATCTACTTTGGAACTCTTTCATTGACTGACCCTTTTCTTTTGCTTTCTTCAATGTGTTGAATATATTGAACTTAATTTGGCAACTTAATGCTGCTACAAATGAAAAAGCTGATTCTTTACATTTTTTGGTGCATAATGCATTCTAAGAGTTCATGTGTGGTTGCCCAGTTTTAGTTAGTATCACTCTCTGTTATACTTACTTTACTGCAAGTGCTTTATGCATTGCTTAGCATTTATCTTATTGGTACTGATGCCAATTTCTAACTCTTAACCCCGTCATGTTTAGTCTTAGTTTGAGGTCACCAGTATTTTTTTCATTAATTCAGAACTTCTGTAACTATTTTAAAGCTGAGGCGCTAACTACTCTTCATCTTGTATATCTGCCAAATTTGGGTCCTGTGAGATGGAACATTAAGGCTTGTTAACTTCAAAGATTTGTAATTTGGTGGATTGTTTTCTTTGCAAATATATTGGACATGATAAAATTTATTACTGTTTCCATGTATACTACACGGGATATTTGGATTGGCTACTTAGTATACATTTAGTCATTTAATCACTGGTCTTGAGTTATCATCTATTTGAAATCAAGTAAAGTAAAGATTTTATATAGTTCGACAATTTCTAGCAATCCAACCATATCAACCAAATTAAACAACGCTTAAGAGTTTAACATGGGAGAGTTCTTTTGTTTTATATAACTATGGTTTATTTTATTCTGTCTTTGAGCTACTTTATGCTTCATATAATGTTTACTCTGTCTTTCTTCCAGATTCTGATATGTAGAAATGAAGCTGAGAAATGTTTGATAGAAACATCTATAAATTCCTTACGCATTAGCCTTAAGGTAAATTCCGGTAAGCTTCATGAGTTTATTAGAAATGTATATGCTATATGTTCATGGCCTGGTGCAGACTAAGCATATTATGCCAAATAATTTAGTTATATCTGTATCCTGTGTTGCTACCAGCACAAGTCATACTTTTATGAGTCCTATTCAATTTTTGTCTTTAGTTTGGACTTTGGTTAAGAGGAGGGGTAAGGGCAACATAGGTGATACTGGTGATTATTGAAATTTATGGTTCCTGAAGATGTTACAATCATGCTTCGTCAGATGTGATAAGGAGGGCTTCTAAGTACTATTAGTTTGTTGTTGTTGTCAAGCATCAGAACCAATATTAACTGATACTCCTATTATATGTTCAGCCGTTCTAGTTTTTCATTAAAACCCAGTGGTTTGATAAGTACATGACTGTTGTTCTAACAATGACGGACAAATACTGGTTTGTAAGTGGGTTTGATTGACTCTCCAGAAAGGACATTAAAAAGCAATCATAAGCTTATGTTGTGAATTTTGGAGTTATTGGAATTGAGAAACTATATTTCTTTGTTTCCTTATTTTGAGTTCCCACATGTCCATAAGTTTATTACACTTAGGTATTGGAAGGATATCTATGCATTTACATTGAGCAGCACTTATTCATCCATTTTTTTAGATCCTCATGCATTGCCATGTGAAGAGTTTTCACCTTCAGAAATACTATGAATATATTAATCTCAATATCGCCTTGCTGATATACTATTAGTTTTGCTGATCTTGTTTTACCAAGACATTCCCTTATGATTTGTATTCCTTTTAATTTGTTTGGTTCATCAGGGGTATGACATCAGTTTTCTCATCACCAATTATCACTGCGAGGACATGCAGAAGCAGAAACTGATAGAATTTATAGTTCAGTTCATGGAGGTAATTATATTAAGTGACAAAGCATCTAAAATTATACTAGTATCTAATAAACGTATAAAATGTACTTTATAAGTATTTTCTGAACTGCAGGACATCGATAAAGAGATTAGTGAACTGAAATTGTCTGTGAATACACGAGGGAGACTCGTTGCTACAGAGTTCCTGAAGCAATTCATCTGATCACTTCCCCATAAGTCGAAATCTCACATTGTAGCGTATGAAAAGTTGTGGCACATTCTGGAAATGCAGAGTTCCGAAGACTCTAGCAACATTGAATGGTGGGTTGTTCTTACCTGCGTAGATTCAAGAAAAATCTCGATGCGTATCCTAAAGCGTTCAACTGAAGCTATACCATTAATGACAGTGACTTGGAGATATCTGATTGAGTTTGTGATTGAGATAAAATTTACTTGTTCGGTCGTAGCAATATTTTGATATACAGTAGTGGACTTACTGTTTCATTCACTAAACACAATTTTTTTAATTTGTGTTATATTATTATTACACAAGGGACTAGTACCCCTTTCGATATTACATACGGAACAAGTGAATTTGAAATTCGAACACTGAAAACAAAGAAAAAAAAACAAAAGAGAAATATAGTTATATATGGCATGACTTATTTAATTATGGCTTTGCATGAGGTAGAGCATATGCCTTCTCACCGGCATAATTGCAGCAACGACAACAACCATAACGGCAGTTCCCACCACCACCGCCTCCGTATCCGCCCCCATTGCCATGCCCGTATCCACCCCCATTGCCATGTCCGTATCCGCCTCCATAGCCACCGCCTCCGCCTCCACCTCCACCTCCGCCACCGCCACCACCTCCGTATTTGGCATCATTAACTCCATCCCCTGAAAATACAATCAAAAAGTATTGGGTGATGGTGCATATATATTAAGATGCGTGTCACATTCCTATTGCAAAAACATAGTAGTAAAACTTACGAGGGGTAAGGCTAACTGATTCGGCGGCCATTTGGGAGGAAATGAAAAGAAGCAGGACTAAGCATAAACTTATGGAAGCAATCACTTTGGAAGCCATCTCAACAAATATTGTGATTTGTGATGATGATTGTGTAGCATTTGCATTCTCTATTTATTCACAGATCTTGGCTATGGAGGTTTTAATTTAATTAGTTCATAGTGATAGTATAGAGTAGAGAAGGACCAAAATTAGTTTTTAGTTGGTTGTTCAGAAATTAATTAAGCCTAGCTTTCTTAACAAATAGTTACATACACATATGAAGCAACCATCTTTCTTCTTCTTCTCCAAACAATCTCTTTCATAAAGCCTGCACAAGATATAATATAAAATATATGCTCATGTAGCTAGGGGATGAGTTTTTAGTAGGAGTAACTATTAGCACATGTAATATTATTGAAATCGTGTCTTCTCTGTAGTCTATCTCGAGGATAAAAACAAAAACTCGATATAGAATAGTATGAATTTTCTTCCCTATAAAATTCATATCTAGAATACTTAATTCATTCAACCCACTGACTATTGACGAATATACATTGAAGATCTTCACAATCTAGAAGCCGGAAATGATTTGCAATTTTTATATAATCAAAATTTTATTTTTTGCAATACTTGTGAGATTTGATTTATAATTATTTAAATCAAATATTTCTCCTAAAACCAAATAAATAACGAACATATCGAGAATTTGATTTTTTTGTTATTTATAAAATTATAAGTCAATAACAATTTTTTAAATTGTTAAAATTAAAGTAAACATAGTACTCCCTCCGTCCCAAGATAAGCGACTCGCTTCTTTTTTGCTCTCGTTTTGGAAAAATGATATAAAATAGTTAGAGTGGAGAGTCTTCTCTACATATTTACTTTTAATTTACTTTTTCTCTACTTCAACTATTTTATATTCCCTCCGTCTCATTAAATATGCAACATATGGGGGCACGAGTTTTTATGTAGTGTTGTTTTGTGAGTTAATGAAGATAGAGTAATGTAAAAGAGATGAAAAAATAGAGATAGAGATATTTCCATTTTAGGAAACGTTACATTTTTAATGGAACAATCTAAAAGGTGAAACATTTAATTTTTAATGGGACGGCGGGAGTATTACTAAACGAGTGCAAAAAAGAAGTGAGTCGCTTAGAGCATCCGCAGTGGGACGGATCTCCGGTGGACATCCCGCCGAACTTCCCAAAAACACCTTCTGCCACGTCATAAGGACCTCCCACTGCACTGCCACGTTATAAGGACATCTCATTGCACAGTGGTGGACATCCCAAGGACATCCCAAGGACAGTCACAATAATAAAAATTCACAAATTCACCAATTAACAATTACGAAATTAAAATTTCGACACGAATATGGGAAAAATGCAACTATTTTATTTTTAAAAAAAGCATACATATTTAAATTAAAAAAATACATAGTTCACCAAAAAAAACTATCCCAAACCAAAAAACGATCCAAACAAAGTACATGTTATGCGTTGAATCTATATAGTTTGCCGCTAGCCGAACGAGGGTCTCGCTGATATGTTTTTGTTTTAGGCCTTCACTTTCAACGATAATACATGCGTTAAAGTTTTTAAAAAGAAATCGTATATACAAAGATTGCAACGAGCCGTATATATAGAGTTTTTAAAAAAAATTAAAAATCGGGACGTCCGTCGGGACACTGCAATGGCGTACGTCACGACGAACGTCCCCGGAATGCCGCAGAACTCCGGTGTTCGCATCGCTCGTCCGCGTCCGCCCCTCCGTCGCCTAATTGCGGACGTCCCGAGCGGACATCCGACACACCGGTCGGATGTCCGCCAGGAAATCCGCCACTGCGGATGTTCTTATCTTGAGACGGAGGGAGTAAACAAAACAAATGATGCTAATATGGATAAAAAAGAGTGATAATCAAAAAAAAATATGTAGTATATGTTTAATAATGGTAGTATTATTTTCAATAGATCATATTTATCATTTTTTAGTAGTACTATTTTATAAGAATATGTTATTATAAATATTGAGTATAGTCTTTGGCATCATTCGTTTTGAATGCTATGCATGATATTTGATCATTTGAAAGATACTACTAGTACTCCATATGAGATTTGTTTTGGCATCATTCGTTTTGAATAATTTAATATAATTTCAATAAATCTTGAATAATTTTAATTAAATAATATTCACTAAATCATTACTTGCATTTTATTATTAAATTCAAATTTTATTTATAAAAAGAAAAATGGTTAAAGACCACTAGCGAGCCATATTTATATATTAACAAAATAAGGAGTAAAGGTCAAAAGTGTAACTAAACATATGCGTCATATGACGATTTATGATTTTGGTCCAGAACATTATCTTTTGAATTGTTTGGTCTTGAACAAATGAAAATTGACCGGATTTGGTCCCTTTTTAATGGAACCGTTTATTTTTAACAGTCAACGCAAATTAAGAGGCATTTGACTAAATTAGTATTTCTAATTGGGGTTTCAGATTAGATTCAACACTTTTTCCTCTCTTCTCTAAATATCAATGGCCGATGTCGAGTATATGAGTTTCGTCGGTGGTTTGGCGTGGGCAGCCATGGACCAGTTTATAGAAATTCTAATCTAGTCAAATGTCATTTAATTTACTTTTACTGTTAAAAATAAATGGTTCCGTTCAAATTGGACCAAATCCGATTCATTTTTATTTATTCTGGACCAAATAATTTAAAAGATAATGTTATGGACCAAAATTATAAAATCGTCGTATGTTTATGATCACTTTTACCATTTACTGATTTACTCTAATAACAAGTAACTTCATAGTAAAAAAGAAGAGTTAGCATCCAAATTTTAAATTAAGTAACCTGGAACATCAAAAATCATAAATATTCAAATCTAAAAATCGAAATATGACTAATACTTATATAAAAGTGATGCTATTTTTTTTTCTCCATTTTTTAAAACTTACATCGAGTCGATGAGGATTTTAAATCATGGACGAATAAGTACTTTTTAAGAATAATTAAATACTCAATATAAATAGAAAACTTTCAATAATTAGTTAGAAACAATTCATACAAAGAAAGTATACAAGGTGATAAATGAGGAATATTAGTGCTATAAAATCAAAATACAAAAAATTGGGCAAAGCAAAGCAACAGAGACCCAAAACCCTTTCAACAGAATCCCTTTCTCACACACACGAACACGCACAAATGTCGCTCTCTCGTCACCTGCTCCGGCGAGGCTCCTCCGATTCCGCCGTCTTCCGTCACTACTCCACCACCGCATCTGGATCCTCACTCGCACACCGCCAACAGCACGAATTCGACCCTCCAAGCTCCTACATAAACTCCTGGAAGCCGCCGCGAAACCCCAAGGAAGCCAACAGGCAACTGGCATTACTCCGCCGCGATTACGACCGCAAAATGAAGGAAATCCGCAAGGATTATATCAATGAAATGGAGCTGCAGAGAATCGAGAAATTACGGAAGGACACGGCGAGAAAAGAGGCGCTGCGGATCGCCAACGAAGAGAGGAGACTGGCCAAGGATGCGAAGAAGAAAGCGGAGGCTATCGAGAGACAGGCTGCTGAAGAAGAGTTCCGGCAGATGTTGGTATGTTAAATTCATTCGATTTCTCTAAAATTCGATTTGATTGATATTCGAAGAATGAGGCATAACAACTCTGAGACTGTAATATGGAGTATTGCATAATTTACCAGGCATAGCATATACACGATTACACAGTATAGCATTTTTTATTTCCGTTGGTATAATTCGCAAAATTAGGGTTGATATTGTTCTCTGAGCTTATACAGATTCTATTAGTTCTAACTTCTATAGGAGAAAACTGTTGTTGCCAAAAAAACATATTTCTATGGATATTTCGCGTTGGATTAACTTTTCTGTATGTATTGCGTTTGAAAATGTAGATTCTTCTGGCCATTGTGAGTGGACTGACGTTTGTTTGTTTGCTTAGTAGCATAATTTCTAGGTATATTGATATGTGGTGTGGTCACTGTGGTGTATGGATGTAGGTTTTTCTTGAATTCGTTTTATGAACTTTTGCCATTTTTAAGACTCTTCCACTTGAACTACTTTCATTACAAAAATCAAACTGAACTTTTGCTAACCTTACAGATTGCAACCTGTACTAAAATTTCTGCTCTTTCATCATCAGAAGATCATTTTAAAGTTCGTTTTGGCATGTAGCTTGTTGTGCAGGGACTAAATAGTCGATGTAGTCTTAATTTGTCACTCCCAAGTGAATTGTTCATGGATATTGGATAAAACCCTATATATTGTTAAATTTGTAAATTAATATGTTTAGAATGGTTTGGGCAAAATACTTTTATTCTACTTTACCAATTAGTAATTAATAGGAGTTGAAATGAGATGACTGGGCAGTCCCTGAAATAAGCTACAATGTTAAAAAAAAAACTCTTAAAAATGGACATCTGATTAGAAAAATTTGCCTGAAAACAAGTAGTATGAGGTTGAACTTGTAAAATTTGCAAAGTTTGGCTCTTACAACCGAAAAGTTGAGGTTTCTAAGTCCAAAGACGGGCATTATTTTGGTAGCTACTTTAATGGTATGTGCTGTGCTGCAATTATTTGTAGTCTCAACCATTGCCTAAACTACTTTTTCTCATTTTTTATTTTCACTGCTGAAAGTTCAATATAAGGTACATTGATCAGACTTTGGAGTTCCAAATTATGATATGAAAAGTTAGAAAAGGTCATAACTTGATCATGAATTTTCCCAATTGCGAAATATATTCATCAGCTCAGTAACTGTTTCCTTCTACAAGGAATGTGCACAGATGACATTGAATGTGTGGAAAAACAAAATACCAGCATTGTAACTATTTCTGAAGATGAAATATAGTTGCATGTGTTTTAATTTTTTGATGTGACGCAGATGAAAGAAAGAGCAGAGAAGCTTGAATACTGGAGAATGAGAGAGAAGAAGATTGAGGAGCAAAAGAAAGAGAAGAAAGAGCTTTTGCGTAGGCAAAGTTCAAAGTGGATTGAAGAACACAATCTAGTGAAGACAGCAGTGAATGCAGTGTTTGACAATGTTCCACTCCCATATCCCAAGTAGTGTGTGTAGACAGCTTCGTCCATAGCTCTTTTCGACTTTGGATCTGATCGTTAGGCCTGCTCACCTAATTACTTATTCAAGTTAAATGCTGTCACACTTGTACTAGGCGGCTGGGGGAGTTTTTATATTTTCATCCTGGATTTAATCCTTAAATCATATGAAGCATAATTGCTCTCTGTATTTTTGCAGCATTGATGCATCATTTTCTTAGATGTGTGGTTTGGAAAAGACTTTTCTGAGTTTTATAATTTAGCCTTGCCCAGAATGGGTGAATCAAACAGTTATAATCAAGTGCC
The DNA here is from genome assembly GCF_023119035.1 of Salvia hispanica. NCBI lineage: Eukaryota > Viridiplantae > Streptophyta > Magnoliopsida > Lamiales > Lamiaceae > Salvia > Salvia hispanica. The sequence continues at coordinate 6,578,013 of NC_062970.1, read as the reverse complement.
TATGGTTATAACCGGTTCTTAATCAAGGAAATCGCAATTTTGTTAACATTTTCCAAGTAAAAAAGTTCTTATCATAGTATGATTAATAATGTTATTATCTGTATTTGTCTATGTTCATTTTCAATCGTAATGGTTACTTTGGTAATAATTTAGTTCAGTTTATGATAATGAGGTTCAGTCCTCACCGTTGAATATGTCTAACTTGGCTGGTACAAGGAGACTTTATATGAAACAATAAAGACTTTCTAATTTCCGTTGAACTAATTTCAATAGTCTGAAAATCCCATGTAAAAACACCATGCCAAGAGATTAGAAATTCCGTTGGTTGAAATTAGTTCAAGTAAAATCTACTACTAGTTGATAAATACGGTACAAGCACCAAACTGCTATTTTTACAGTCAGAAACTTCATCAAATTACATCAAGCTATCATTTACAATGCATTTTAATTCTGGAATAGACAAAAATGAAGAGATAACTTGCCTTCGTCAGTCTTCCAAACACAATTTTCAGTTCTACCAAGCTGCAGTGCCTTCTTCTATTGAGCCTTTGGTTTCTGAATCTTCACATATGCGAAAATTCCCAAGAAATAGTTGACCTTCGGATCCCATCCCCGTTGCAGAGCACGGCAGTACATCAAGAATGCATTGGCAAAGTATGAGTTGAACCCCATGCATATATGCCACATTGCATGGCCCTGGGGATTGAAGTACCAACGAGAAATGTCCTTGCAAAACAGACGGTCAACTAGCCAGCAGAGACTCCCAACAAGAAGGGTGGCCACATACAACTTTGCAAGTCGCTTGGCTGATCTGTCTTCTGTGAGGATATAATACTTGTACATCCTCGGAACACAAAGAAGACAAAGCAGCACATAGTGCACTTTGAAGCCAATGTGAAAACGAAAGAGAGAATGAGCAACGGCAAATAGTGCTCCATAGAGGAACAAAAAAGTGGGCATTGTACTCCGATAGTGCCAATCAGGTGAATAGAGGATGTAAATATAAAGGAGCATTTCCCACACCATCGGTGTTTCGTCACCTTGCTGTTGCCTGAAAAAATAGTTTCAAATGTATGTCAAGATAAAGATTGCAGGGTAGCACTTTTCACTAGATATCCTACGATTGGATTGAAACTGAAGGCACATACATGATAGCAGATCATACAAAGAAATCATGAATCTAGACAAATTTTAATTAAAAAAAACTCATCAGTCACATTAATTTTTCTATGTTACTACATGATCACAGAACAAGAACCAAGAAGACCCGTCATACAGTATCACTACTCACTAGCATTTCATGTGTTGCCTCACTAATTATAGCTGTAAAAACTTCAATCAATTTATGCAGCATACACAAATAGTAGTGAACTTGTGATCAATACACTACTTATACATATGTACAGAAATATTAATTACCAGGCCATTTGTTCATCAGAGAGTTCTAATCCACTTAATAATCTAATCAGTGTTGATGAATGATTTTTTATGATATCCATGAAGGTGAAGAGGTTTGCTTTAAGGATCTAGAGAGTAAAAAGAACAAAAACAGGTGAAGCAACTGAATTCGTCTCCATCCTCTATGTTTATCAGCAGATGCCAATCAAATTATGAGGCAATACTCCATTCAACTTTTCCCAACTAATATAATTATCATTGCCCAACTAATCTAAATTTTATAGATACTGAATTACACCTATACATATAATCAACCTTTCACCAAACAACACTCCCATATCCCAAATTCCCAATGTGAGAAATCTCCCCAAAACATCTAGTCATCATATTTTCTTATACTTCCATATAATACTAGTCTCTGTACTAGCATTACTTTGACAACAATTCAAACCTGAGCAATTATCTGCGATAAAAATCTTAGCTACAACCATTTTATTCACGCCACTGAAAGTACACCACAGTAGAAACACAAAATCTGATATTAGTTGTCTGGACAAGCAGATATATATGCCCCAAAATTTAGCAGCACAATAACTTATGCCAGTCTTGATTGAAGGATTTATCATCCATACATTAAGATCCATCATAACAAGAACATTAAGATGCTTGTTATATTTCTAAGTCGCTGTCTGCTTTGGTTTACCTAAACATGACTACATGAGCTGTTAAGTATTAATCAATCAACTGTCCAGTAAAGACACCAGAGCAGGCAAACGCACGGAAAGCTTGACCTTTTTTCAGTAAAAGAAATTTCTTCTGGAAGATAGAGATTTTAGAAATTTGTGAGAGTGAGCCACCTAGTTTGTACAGTAAATGGTAACAGGCAAGCTATGGAGGGGTTCTATATGCCTAACAGAAATAGATAATGACATTAACATTGAGCTATTACTTCGATGAATGAATACTAAAAATATTAGTAGACTGGAATATCAGTATTGATTTATTTTTTTTACTCCTTATGTCAAATTAGTTAAATAAAAGTATCTGCAGAAAACAGGGGTCACACTGGTAACTCCATTCTTGGAACAGCATTTTTCTAGTATCTTGTGGCATTTGTAAGGATTTAAATTACACCAAAGTCATTTATATTTTAATTTGACTAGGTATAAATAATTGCCTTGGTGCTTACTATAGCCCTCAACAGTCCTAATAGACTGTTCACAAGTAGGAGTACTATTTACAGAACTTTTCTCAAACCCTGCCTTCATATTCCATGTCTCGTTTACACCACCCAAATAGAATAGTATGCACACTACAAGACACACTAATATTATACACATTACAAAATGGAACTTGATCAGAATAAAGAAGGGAGAGATATGAACTTACAGTCGCTGTAATGTGGCGTGATATAGCATACTGCCAATAGAAAGTATCATATTTGATATATGAAGTACACAGAACCTCTTCTCAAAATGCTGTCTCAATGAATTCACAAGACCAATGAGTGCTAAAAGGATGCCTGGAGCAATAGAGATGGTATTGAAAAACTCTGCAATATAAGATGAGTAGACATAATTTGGCTCACACCACTCATGTGTGGATGTGACAGGGCCCCAAAAACTTGACACATCATCTGCCATATCTCAATATATAGGCCCAGATGGGATTATCCTTTCTGAAGAACGCCTCAGGACTTGAATAGTTTCAACAAATCCTACTGAAAAAATGCAAGTAGAAGCCATGTAAGTAGACAAGCAATAGCATTTATCAAGCATGACTTTTCTTTTTCTTGCTCTTCAAACTAATCAAAAGATATAGCCATTTAGGAGGCTGGAAAGGATCAATACAAATCAATCAACATGATATTCATAGTGAAGGTGAATGGCTCTGTTAAGTACCACAAGGTAGTTGGCATTCTTTCAACGGGATATGCATTATAGACTTGATAAAACACAGAGACACATACTTCTCTATTCAACATCAAGTTTCAAATGTAGATAATCCACAAATATTTTTGTTAAGAACTCAATATTTTCAAAGTGATCCAATGGCAGAGTTGCTCACTTGCTCAATGGATTGGCCTAGACAATACTCCCTCCGTTCCATGTTAATAGAGTCATTTTACCATTTTGGAAAGTTCCAAGTTAATTGAGTCATTTCTATTTTTGGTAAAAAAGTAACCATCTCTCTTACTTTTTCACCATCCATTTAACACACTATTCTTAAACTCCCTGCCGAAAAGAAAACGCCTCTATTAACAAGGAACGGAGGGAGTAATATAATAGTACATACTTATATTTTAGTGTAGAATTCTATACACAGTTGGGCATACAGGAGTAAAAAAACCTCAGACAAATAGCAAATACAGCCTCTGACCAACTCTAAATAGTCACACACTTTACAAATACAAGACACTGAAACACTAGTATTATAGTATATCAGGTAGTTATGAGCAAAAAGCTTACGCTGTGCCACTTTACTCAGAGAAACTTGTTGGCCAAAAAGATTTGGATTTTTCCATCTCTATGCATTATTCTTGCACAAGCCACAAAGTAGCTGATTTACCATGCAGTGGTAGAACCTTAAAAATTGTACTCATATAACAAATTTTATACACTCCCATCACTGACGCACGAAAAAATTGGGTCATTGAGCAGGCAGAGGAAGCTGTAAGGTTTATCTACTCTATTTCTTTCATCTCCTATATTGTTAATGAGTCTCAGTAAATTTATAGTTATCTCCAGAATAGTTTAGGTTAGTTGCCATGTCGAGTAGGATGCTTCATGGAATAAGGGCTACTTCTTTATAAATAAGAGGTTAGCCATTGGATAGGAGTCAACAAATTGAGTTGGGAATATGCTAGGCAGGGAAGAGCATCTCCTGAGTTTGTTGTTCTTTCTAACCATTATTTCAATTCTGGAAGATTGTTACCCCGATTCAATCAAAATTCAGTATTTAATCTTCACTTTTGGACATTTTCCTCCGTTTGGTCCGACAGATAATCCTTCACATCCTGCTTGGGGTATAGCATGTCCAGTTAACATGGAACTACTTTCTAGAAACTGGTACATGCAACGCAACAACAATAACACTCGACGAACAATATATTCACAAGAACTACCGATTTCCTTGACCACAAGAGGTAACCAAGAAAATCTAAACATCCTTCGACTTTTAAGAGGGCCACATTTGCTAGTTGGAGACTGGAGTTAATATCAACTACAAAATATTTCATTTTTCTGGATACTTATATGGTTAGAACTCAAGTACATGTTCACACACACAGAACCTCACATTGCACAGACATTATATTGCTGATCCAATTCAGTATTTTGTATCAAAAAAATAGTTAGAATACAATATGCACTCTCCAAATTACTAGGGAAAATTAAGCAAAAACAACAAAGAGCCATAAAACATATGGAGGAAAGGCATAGAAGTTAAGAACTCAATGATTCTGCAGACAGAGTTTCGATTATTATTTATCACAAAAGAAAAAAAAGTAAAAAAGAAACCGCCAGTTTCGCACAACAAAATGCAGTTCCAGCATAACAAATTGTGCGTAGAAGACATAGCACAAACAGGATTTACCTTTGCACACAGATCTGAACGGCGTCGTCAGCACACACACTGGAAAACTTGAAATTCGGCTGGATGGATGCAATTGCACGGCTTTATACGTACATATGAATCTGCATTCCCATGCGAAATTGAAACAGAATTCGATGATCTCCTCTCTTTTTCTCTCGGGAACAATTTACAGTTTTGAGTGTAGAAGAAGGGTTGGAAATCCAAAATGCTTGATTTTGACAGGATATGATTACTGCCCACGCGCGACACCGCGCGTGTTGAGAGTTTCGTGTTTGGACTGCGGGTGACAAATTAATCGAATCGCCTAATCAAAATTTAAAGGGATTAATAGGTTTACGAATGTAACTCTACTGTCGTCAAATATAAACTGGGACGCAGTGTTTTAACAGTGGACTCATCCGTCCCACTTAAAATGAAACATTTAGAAATCGGCACGGGATTTTATGCAGTGTTGTTTTGTGAGTTAAAGAAGAGATAGTAAAGTAAGAGAGATGAAAAAATAGAGATAGAATTATTTCCATTTTATGAAACGTTTCATTTTTAATGGAACAAACAAAAAAGGAAAACGTTTCATTTTTAATGGGACATATGGAGTATAAGATTAGTAAAGTAAGAATATAAAAAATGAAAATGTGTAATAAGACATTCATATTAGTCCCCCTATAAATTCTCCAATCTCCAATTTTTTTCTATCACATTAGCATTTTATCTTTTATCTATAAATTTATTATTATTATCAATCTGACTTTAGTGCGGACATGAGATTTATTTAGGTTATAAATAAAAAAATCTCACCTACTAGCAAGTAAGTAAATAATTAATATTGTATGTACAATATTATATACATATATGTCTTTGAGTACTTAGTAATGAAATCGTCACACTGCAATTGTGTTAGTCTGTATCATACCGTTCTCATTCGTCATTTCAAGATTACGAGACTTTAACATTGGTGCCATTGGCTATATGTAGTCATTTTTCTATTGAGATCGTTAAATTCTTATTACTTTTGTAAGATACCGGATAAGAGAGTTTTTAGTGATGACATTCGGTCCATAATACAAAAGATCTTGACTCATTTATGCATCGCTACTTAAGTAAAATTAGCATATATGAAAAACAAGTAAAAGCAAATAATTTTTTTTTTCTCATGAAATTGAAAGATAGGATAGTGCAATTCAAACCATACTTTTAGTATCTATCATAAATAACACCCTGAGGTGGATTGTCACAAACAAATAGAAAACTAGATGCGGCTTCATAATGAACAAAATCAGTTTGTTGCCACATTCATCCTCCAACCATTGGAGAGAAGGGGAAGACAAACTCTTCCTTTTTTTTATTTTA